>NC_090759.1:51219832-51237332 GCF_036898095.1 Palaemon carinicauda
AGAGAGATTAGTTCACAAAACGTTCAACTGGGCTCCACAAGGCACTAGAAGAGTTGGAAGACAAAGGCCTACATGGCTGAGGACTATGAAGAATGAAGTAGCAGATGATGAATGGAGAAGTATTGATTTAAAATCTCAAGACAGAGACGACTGGTGAAATCTAACCAAGCCCTTTGCGTCAATATGCGTAGGAGGAGATGATGTTGATGGTGATGATATAGATATATAGATATATATATATATATATATATATATATAGATAGATATATATATATACATATATATATACATATATATTTATATATATACACATATATATATGTGTGCACACATTGGGTGTGTTCATGGTATATAATTCTGTTCACCCAGGGAAGAAAAATGGAAATGGGGGTAACAATTCAACCCTTCCACAAAACACTAACGCCTTCGTTCGGGAGGTCTTCTAATGAAAAAAGGCGTAAAGACAATAGAAATATTATACGCGCATGAGAGAGAGAGAGAGAGAGAGAGAGAGAGAGAGAGAGAGAGAAACTGAAGGGTTACTCATAAATCTAAGTCCTAGACGTGACTTTCAGAAGATAAAATTCCATTTCGTCAATTTCTTGCAGCATCTTATCCTAGGCTAACGATGCTTAATCAAGATATTTCACTTTTTTTTAAAAATCAGTTATTTAATCCATTACAAATTTCATATCATGCACCACTACCACCAGAACCTAATGAGGGACTATTTCTAAAGCCTGGGATAAAAAAACATGTGAAAAATAAATGAAAGGCATTATTCCATCTTAATCCTTATTGTATATACCTCAAATATAGATACAAAATATGAACAGAACCCACAGCTACAGTATATATTTTAATCAATTACAACCAATTTTATCGTCATGAACACGGAAGGTACTTCCTCAAAATACAAAGTTATGTCATTATTTTTTTAAAGAAAAATTAAATCTGACAATTATTCCCTCTTGGTAACCCGCCTAGAAAAAAAAATGATCAAAATATTCTATATTTCATCTAACGCTAATATCATTAAGCGTTCTTAATCTCTCAACAACGGGTTAACGACATGAGCAGCGCCATGAAATGGGTTCGCAGAATTTTCCATGATATATACCATTCAGAAGTTCTTTGATTTTTTTTTTTCCAGACAAGACCGGAGCTCTTATAAAATGGGTTATTCTAAATTGCATTTCAAGTCAAAACAATTCTCGGTATTTATACAGGAAGAGAGAAATGCAGGGTAGATATCTGATTTTTAAGTTTATAGCATTGAGGTTATTCTTGAAAATGTAAGGTTATATATATTAAATAAAAACTATAAGGGGTCCCCAACAAAAACACAATTATAATTGTAAATGAACAGCCAATAACAAATACTAAAAGGTATATTCAAAAACCAAAATGGCCAGGAGAGCCTATTAAAAGTGTGTGTGTTAATGACCGAGAACAAACCAATACATGAAAACTAAATATTATATTGTAAATAGACACAACCGGAGAAGTGTAAATTGTAATATTTGTGAAAATATGGAAGAACATTTAACCTGTTTTTGATTACTTTATTAGAAATATTGAAAAGAAACAAACACATGAATTGAGCTACAACAACCTTACGAAGACTTAAAGAACATAGTAGGATAATTTTTACTTAGTGAAAGAAATACAAAAATGAAAAAAGAAATGTTATACACGATGTGAAGAAAAAGACAAAATAATATAAAAGAAAGATAAATTCAAAATAAAATGTATCGCAAGATTACTAGAGCTGCCGTCATTATCTATATATCAATACGATAGCGTGTGTGTTATTTATTTTGTGTGTCACACTTTAAAGAAAACGGAAATAATATCATGGTATACTCTTACAAATTCACATTAGACTTTGATTACTTAACCAAAGTACATCTTATATAGTTTTCCCAATTTTGTCTTTAGCACCTGACTCTTTTTTTTTTTTTCTTAAATATTAGACAAAAAATTGAGTTCTATCAATTTCCATAACCTAGATTATAAAATTAATCTCGGGCCTTTTGTTTAACGACTAATCTGCTCTTATTGTAAAAGATTTCTTATAAAAAGCTCAATTACTTTGTATGCTACTCATGAATTGGAGCCAAATTTAATCTACAGCATTTACAAAGTAAGGTATAATCGTCGAAATCTGAATTAGTCGATCGATCGAATCGAGATCAATCGAATCCCAGTGATACAAATTTTCCATTTGTTTTGCACAGGACTCAATTTCCCGTTCGCCTATCATATTCAATGACCATTAATAAAGCTCAAGGACAGATTCTCGATAATGTTGGGATCTACCTACCACAACCTTCTTTACTCATGGACAACTTTATGTAGCCTTCTCAAGAGCAAGGTTCATGAACAGTGTATGAGTGAAAATTTTTCCTCAGAATAATTCTACTCATGGCCAAAGAAGAGGAACTACCTTTACTAGAAATATTGTATATAAAGAAGTTTTGTAAATTGTTTCATGTATTGCTAATTTCTTGAAATAAATACGCAAGTCAAATCTTATCACATTTTATTCAAACATGTATAGGTTAGGAACAAGATAATTAGTATTGGAAATATCATTTCGTGTAATTTACACGGGTTCCCCTAGTTGTTGTTATTATTATTATTATTATTATTATTATTATTATTATTATTATTATTATTATTATTATTATTACTTACTCACTTACTAGGATACAATCCTAGTTGGAAAAGCAGGATGCTATGAACCCAAGGGGTCCAACAGAGAAAATAGCCCAGTGAGGAAAGGAAATAAGGAAAAAAAATACGAGATGTTTAAAAATAACATTAAAATAAATCGTTCATATATAAAATATAAAAACTTCAAAATAACAAGAGGAACAGAAATAAGATAGAATAAGTGTACCCGAGTGTACCCTCAAGCAAGAGAACTCTACCAAAAGACAGTGAAAGACTGTGGTGCAGAGGTTATGGCGCCACCCAAGACTAGACAACAAAGGATAAGCCTCGACCCTGAACCTGAAGCAGCAGTTCCTATATGTTTAGGATTATATGGGACAATAGAAATGTTCTTTTCGAATGTCACGCAGGACAACACGGGAGACAAGGCATGGTTAGTCCTACTACTTCTATAACAAATTAAAACCATAAATTTCCTCTTCTTCGTTGCAACCTTACGAGAATTTATTTACTGTGACCGCCTAATTGGAGTTCCCTTTCCGCTTGACACCTGCTGTGGGTAGTCACTACTTTTCGCTACCTGTTGTGAAGCTATCCAATATAATTTATCTGATTTTTAGTTTAAAATTGTTTAGTTAAGCTGTTACCCACTCATCTAACGCTAAATCATTCCCTAATCTTTAAAAACTGCTATGAAGTCACTGAATAGTAGCTGTCGATAAACATGAGAACTATTGAATGTTATCAGTTAAGACAGTTATTTATTTCAAACCATCCATTCAAAACTGAAAATCAAAATTTCAATATTACAATGCATTCACTATGTTTCTACTCGAATTACTATGAGTAAATAATAGTATTTGATGTTTAGTTAATTTAAATACTGGAGACTTGATCTCCTCCAGAATATCTACGCATTAATTGAAGCTAGCACTATCTGTATAGACGAAAGGAGTTTTCACTACTTCATTCAACTATAAAATCTACTTATGAATGAAAAATTAAGCAATTACATTATGGAGATAGGACCATGAACAAACCTCCATTAGTATACGGAACAAAAGATTAACATGGGCCTGAAATAAAAGAATTTGTTACCTTGGGCAATTTTCTTTATATAATAAAGAGCAAATATCTGGGTAATATATATATATATATATATATATATATATATATATATATATAGATATATATATATATATATATATACACACACACACACACACACATATATATATATATATATATATATATATATATATAAAATTCAACGTCACGCTCAAAGGAAGAGGAAGTAGTCATACCCTGGTGAGAGAGGGTACCCTGAGAGGTACACTCTGAAATCAGTCTCTACCACACATTGCCAAACCAGCGGATTGTAGTTAGGAAAGGGGGAGGAGGTGGGAAGGGTTGAATCTGTGTACGCGAGTGTGCATATATTTCTATATATTTAAAGGTAATTTTTTCACGGCTCGGGTACACTAGTTATCTATGTTTTAAGAGGAAGGCAAGATTTGTACATAAAAAAAATAAATACAGAATCAACCTAATATCAATAAGATCTCGGTGGATTTTGTCCCTGAAAATTTAAGATGAATAAGAGGAATGACGGGTAAGGCATAATCCTTTATTGACTAAAAGGCCAATTCAACAATAACTATCCGAAAATACATCAACACAGGTAAACTCATTTGAGCAACTATGCAACACAGCGAATATGCATGGAAATCGAGATGACACTGCAAGAGTATAATATATACAACCTTATTTTCATAGCCTCGCCAGAAAAAAACAAGACCTTTCTTATTTCTTCGTAACACAAGTCTCTTCTCTGTTTTTTCTGCTGACAGTGTGTGAGTTGTCAGCATCTTTTACAAAATCTTATCTTGAAATGACAATGGTATATTATAAAAAACATTGGTATTCGATGAAAGTCAGCCAAGCGTGCTTTATCATCATGGTAACAAGTTTTTTCTTTTTTATAGTGCATTACATTAAATATATGTGACTTATTCAATTCACATTTTGATAGTCAAGGTTCCAAGAATTTTAGATCTAACGTTTATACTAAAATATTGCCCAATTCTTTCAACCTTCTGAATGCATTACTCGCCCCAATACGCTTTGTAATTAATAAAATATTGGAAGAAAATAAATCTAAAAGGAACAAAAAAAAAAGGAAAATAATTACGAATTTAATAACAAGAAAAGTCAAATTTTCCGTTATTTATTATCGAACAATTTACATTGGGTGAATTACATTAACACCAACATGACCAGTTTCTGTGATAAATAGTCGAAATCCTCAACACAAGAACTTATTATCTTGTCAAATTACTTGTTCTATATTGAAACCTGTCCATCTCTGACAGTAAATCAACATAAAACTCAATAGGAAATCGAAAGTTTCATTGGAATTGATCCTGAATCGGATTGCATATTTATACGATTAATTTCAAATGTTATTAATTGAACATTCTCCTTTGATGGCCGTACATTGTGATTAATTACGCCAAAAGAAGTTTTGATTTTGTGAAATAATAACTCTTCAATAGTCATGCACCGACTACCTCACCAACAAAATAGAATTTCGCTTTTGAAAATGCAAAGGTGTTAAAGTAGGCACAAAAGTAAAATCCTCTTGATAAGCCCCACTATCACATTTTGTGATCATAAACATGTCATATCACCAAAACCTTCTGAACTCATAAGATATAAGATTACCAGCAATTTTGTTATAACGATTATATGATTTGCTTTAACTGGAACCTAATTCAGGTTGAATAAGACTTGGAAACTGATAACTCGTAGAAATGTATATAACTCATGAGAGGTGCAAAGTCACAGACAAAGTCATCTATATAATCATATCATTAATATCAGTAATATCATTATTATCGTTAGAACTAGTGTACGAGAACCGTCAAAAATGACGGCTAAATATTTGCATAGATATGCGCGCGCGCGCTCACACGCGCACACACACTACTCCCTCTCCCCACTGTCCGAGGGACGGGGGGATCTGAACGTGACCGGAATATATATATATATATAATATATATATATATATATATATATATATTAGAGAGAGAGAGAGAGAGAGAGAGAGAGAGAGAGAGAGAGAGAGAGAGAAATAAACAACACCGTCTCGAACACACCAATTATCGTTTGGAAAGAAGATAGCCAATTGTCTCGAGGTTGAACAACCGGAGACCTCCTCTTAATATAACCCACTTCCTCAAGTGCGCAATATCCTCTTGTTGCGCTGCCTCCTGATAAACGCATGGCATATACCTCAGGCAATGAAGAGACCACCACCCCTCAAATTACGACCAAGGTTTCCATTCAATCTCCAGCAGGATCCTCCCGCAAAGACGAGGGCGTGTGATGACGCCTTCCAAAGACATCCTTCTCGTCGGCCGAGATCTCCTCGGGTGTGTACCAGTGGGGGAGTCCTACATCGACCACATCTGCCAGAGTTTCCTCCTGGTTTCAGATCTGTCGAAACTTTTTCATCTGCCGTTTACTTCCGTCTCCTCCTTCGACGCAATTCGTCTCTTTTTTCGTGTAATAGACGATTTACTTCTTACTCGACCCCGGTTCGGTGGAGGCACTTGTTGTACACCAACCACCAACCTTGACGATATCCTTCCAAGTCCTCTAGGACAATGCTGTCCACGGAGGTCCAGGTTTGTTTTGCGAGTTCATATTGAGGTCATGGAACCAGGAGCATCAGGATCAATAAAAGATTGAAGCTGCCAGGCCACGACCAACACATTTTGGCATCACCCACTTCTCTCCTCCTCCTCCTCATCCTCCTCCACGTCCTACTCCTCCACCTTTGCCTTTCACTCCTCCACCTATCCTACACCACCTCCTACCCTTCCTTATTTTTTTCTTTTTGTTTCTCGCTTTTCGTTACCGTCTTCAATAATTTTTAAGGACTCCTCATTTCCCTCATTCTTCAACGTTCGCCTTTTCTCCTATTCTTAAACTCTAGCTTCCCTGCCTACCTCAACTCCCCCCGTCCCATATTCCTCTCTGGAAGTTCCCCTGTTCAGAGCTTCCCTCGAGCCATGGGTGTCGACATCATATGCACTTATTCAGCAGCCACCACCTCAATCGCCATCCGTCACCCGCATGCCGCACCTAAGTCTACGGTCTTTGCTTACTCTTTCGTGCCTTGGACTAGAGACCTGTATCTTTTCCCATGCATAATCCATACAACCATTTCTCGTTTACTGTTTATCTGCAGCCGTTTTGTTTCTGACTCTTGAATTAAATCATTGTTGTTGCGTATCTTGCAACAAATTAATTCATACATTATCCTTAGTCCTCAATGAATTTACATTTACAGTCTTCAATGAATTAGAATTTTGATATAGAGCCTCTTTGGATCATACCTTATTCTCTTGCTAAAGTCCTCCGTGATTAGCACCCTTATACAGTATATCTGCTCTTTTATTCATCTTATCTATTAATCTTAAGTGATGAAGGATTCGTACTCTGATCGAAATTCTCGAAGTATCGTAAATAAAATCAATATTTCTTAGCCTTTCTTACTAGAATGTACTCTCGGTAATGGAACATATCTTAATCTTTCATAACCATCAACAATCCATATCTTAATATAAGCGCTGCCTACTTAAGTATACTGTCGGCAATGGAACACTTTAATCATCTAATCCCCAATAATCCGTTCCTTAATCTAAAGTTATCTACATTTCGTACTTTGTCCGTACGTCCTGCTGCACGGCATCCTTGGAGCTCCTTATCCAGGACCCACATAAATGGGTCCTGTCCTTATCTAAGCCATCAGCTAAACATACTGCCCTTTCTGATCAGTGTATCTGATCCACTCTAATCGTTATTCGAAATTCTGTTCTGCTTGCTTCAAGTCGTGCTAGATTTCACTGACATTTCATCAGAAAAGCGAAAATGGAATAATTTCAACTTGAATTTCCTTTTCCCATATGATCGTTGGTTGAACGACGCACCCATCTAATGAAGTTACCCGAAGAGGAAAGAAAAAATCAGGGCGTCTAAAAATCTAGTGAAAATGTTTTGCTAATGAATAATTCTATTTTGAGAACATTTTCCAACCAATAAAATTCCAGTTCTGATGAGGTTCTCTTGGTAGAAGTGCCGGCTTAGTTCGATAAAGCTGAGGCAGGAAACAAGAAGTAGTTATAACACAGAACCATAAATTCAGCAATGAGAATAAACAATATTATTATGAGCGACATGAGAGAAAGGCCAGGAAGAATAATATACGTCGAGAGAGAGAGAGAGAGAGGAGAGAGAGAGAGAGAGAGAGAGAGAGAGAGAGAGAGAGAGAGAGAGAGAGAGCATGCGTGCTGGAGAAAATGAAACCAATTCCCGAGAAAAGTTTAAATGAAATACGGGAATGAGAAAGACATGATAACAATTTTTCCAATGAAACGAGGGTAAGGGAAAGAAGAAGAGGGTGATAGGGAGAGCAAAGAATCAATTCTCGTTCGGAAGGAGACAAAGAACAATGGTAGAGGAAGGAACTGCAAGATAATATGGTATAGGGAAAACGCAATGAAGAAGAAAATTAGGAATAAAATAATCCTACGCACATTTCTATGGAATATTACCATAAATTGCGTATAACTCAACATAGCCAAGTATAAGTGCTTCGTTCTTACAACTCTTAAGTGCTTCAATTACAGGAAAAGTCTTATAATTTTCGCCTTGATTCATATTCCACTACTTACAATGTTTCACTGTTTACGTAAACAGCATTACTTGAGTTCACAATGCACCCACTTCCCTATCCTTTATTTTATGCAACAAAATACGAGGGTAATTTATTCATTAAAGACATGTTCATTTTCAAGTATACGTTTTGCAAACCCGACAATATAGATTGAATGATATTACCCATTTGGAGTTGCATTGAGGCCATTACTGACGCCATGATAAACACATTATTACTTTCTTGGGACTCGTGTTTTAGTGATCTGCTCAATCGGAAATCCGCAATTTTTTTATCCGGCGTTCATCGAAAATACCGAATTTTAGGATGGAAGAATATGGTTGGCCTCATTCCAAATTTCTCCCAAAAAAGTATTACTTTTTCTATAACAAGAGTATCTTAGAAACAAAAATACAAGTTCTTTTATCTGACAGATACAGTTACCTTTAAACGTCGATGTCAAATCAAAACGTGAAAAGTGTTAAACATACAGACACATAAAACCAATCTATTGGTTCTTTCTGGCAATACCCGCTGTTAATTAATAGGTCTTCCAAGTATTATGGGACGTGCAAGAAAGTAACCTTGTCGAAAAAATACCCTCTCATAATTAACATTCCATTCATTACGGGATCAGTACCCAATTACCGATGTCAAAACATCAAAACTTTGCATACATAAACGCGATATATATACATATGTACATGCCAATAAGTACTGCATTATTATTATGATGATGATGATGATGATGATGATTCTTATTATTATTATTATTATACGAGAGAGAGAGAGAGAGAGAGAGAGAGAGAGAGAGAGAGAGAGAGAGAGAGAGAGAGAGAGAGAGAGAGAGAGAGAGAGAGAGAATGTATGTGTGTAAAATGTTCAATGCCCTCTAAAATTTTTAAGTTCTTCACACTCTTCTGATAGGTTTCTAACTGCAAATCTTAGTTTGAAATATTTCATTAGAATCTAAGACTTTATTCGGACAAGCATTCCGGAAAAACGGGAGAATTAAAAAAATATTGGGCATTGTGGCTATTACATAATTTTATACAGTAGGTATATTTGGTTATAGGGAGCAGTAGACTTGATATACATCCATACATAAATAATGTACATGGATGCACAATAAATAAATGACATACATATCTATCTATCTATCTATCTATATATATATATATATATATATATGTGTGTGTGTGTGTGTGTGTGTGTGTGTGTGTAGTGTGTGTGTTTAAATGTGTTCGATATTTAAAGAGTATTCGAGGCATATTTAAAGAAAAAAAATCGCGGGAGTTCTGTGATAAAATTTTCATTTATATAAATACATACTTAACACACACATACATACATACATGCATATTTACACACACACACACACACACACACACACACACACACACACACATATAAATATATATATATATATATATATATATATATATATATATATATATATATTACTAATAGCCTTAGCGGAGAAAGCTCCCGCCTAACAAACCGCCATTACCATATGAAAAGAGTGTAGAAAGAGAGAGCGAAAAAAAACCCTCCCTATCTCACCAGACAGAAGCTGCCTTGTATTCAAAACGCAATCCATCGCCTCCTAAAGGGAAATGAAGGCTTGTATTTCGCTGCACACAGGGAATCGAGAGAATGAACAATTATTTTCATTACTTGGGGTCATGTTTTAGAAGAATGCCACGGATGAATGAAAGGTCTATTATTAAGACCAATCTTTTCCAGTAATTACATGGCAAAATTATCATTCTGTGCTGAGAAGAATGCTTTTCAAAAGTCGTATGACTGATTATTCGTTGCTTCGGTATTATTATGAATTTTCGCGAAATTAGATCATTACCAATAACGATATTTTCTAATTACTCCTAACCAGTGTAATAATTTACTTAATATAGTACATTTATGAACTACTATTTTAAATTATTCCAAACCAGATGAATAATCTATTTACAAAATATTTATGAAAATTATCAAAAGTCTGGAAAACGTAAATTTTAATTTAAATTTCGATAGAACGTTTATTTCAAGATCTATTTCACCAAGCAGGAGTCACCTTTTATTTGCCCTAGTTTTAGTGAAACTCAAGATATTTTAAATAATGCCAGGGATATATACCAATTAACTCGATTGCACGATAATTCCCATTGTAGAATGATCGCATGCACAAACAAACAAACTGACAATGATGAGAACTTTGTCAAAAATATTTAGTTGAACTTGATTCAGTACGATAAAAGAATTATGAAAAAAATACAACCAGAAGACCAACTGAATCCTAGCTATGATACCAAAATTAAGGACGAATCTGAAGTTAAAATTGAAATGAAAGCAGAAAAGTGGTGTAGTAAGGTTAATGCATGTATTTGATGTATCTTTTCCTATATATATTATAATGTGGTGTCAACAATACTGGGATTAGTAGCAGTAGACTAAAAATATTTTTAAAACAAATATATGTTAAAAACAATGACACATTTTTTGACAGAATACATTAAAGACTGAGGCTGCATCTAATGTAGGCATACCACTCAAAGTAGGATCATCTTCACTAGTAGATAGCTTTGTTTATGAAACCAAGGTTGGACAATTATTATCATTGTCATTATTGTCATTATTATTATTATCATTATTATCATTATTATTATTATTATTATTATTATTATTATTTATTAACATCATCATCATCATTACTATTATTATTATTATCATTATTATTACCACACAAGCTACAACCCTAGTTTAAAAAGCAAGATGCTATAAGCCCAAGGACTCCAACAGGGAAAAACAGCCCAGTGAGGAAAGGAAATAATTGCAATTAATGACGTCAAGATTTTTTTGTCTGTGAATAACACTGATAAAGAGAGAAAATAAGAGGATAATTTTAAACTATGATAAAACTTGAAGACAGGATCATTAGACCCACGCATGCTTTATTAATCTTTATACCTATTCCATTCATTAACTTCATGCACTAACGACAAAAGATGCCGATAAAGAAAGCTTTTAGTCATGGAATAAATCATGATTATAAAAAGGATTATTATTATTAATAGTAAATTATTACCAGCCATTCTATTTTCCCTGTTAAGAGCCCCTGGGCTTATAGTATCCTGCTTTTTCAACTAGGGTTGTAGCTTAGCAAGTAGTAGTAATAATAATAATAATAATAATAATAATAATAATAGTTTATAAAATATGCCTGCATTATTGGGCGGGACAAAGGTCTATCCAGCAACTCAAAATGGTGTACACGAGAGAGAGAGAGAGAGAGAGAGAGAGAGAGAGAGAGAGAGAGAGAGAGAGAGAGAGAGAGAGAGAGAATCTTATCTCTACATTTTGCGGTAATAGTATAAATACTCGTATCAGTATACTGGAAGAGAAAAAACAAGAGTATAACGACTTATTCTAAGCAAGACCACCCCCCTCTTTTCTCTCTCTCTCTCTCTCTCTCTCTCTCTCTCTCTCTCTCTCTCTCTCTCTCTCTCTCTCTCTCTCTCTGACTGACGCATCTCTCTATCTTTTAGTTTATGTCTTTATTCTAGTTATCAATCACTCTCTCTCTCTCGAGGGTATATTTTATGCTGGATAAGTAATCTCTCTCTCTCTCTCTCTCTCTCTCTCTCTCTCTCTCTCTCTCTCTCTCTCTCTCTCTCTCTCTCTCTCTCTGACTGACGCATCTCTCTATCTTATTTAGTTTATGTCTTATTCTAATCATCAATCACCCCTTCTCTCTGTCGATGGTATATTTTTATGCTGGATAAGTAATCTCTCTCTCTCTCTCTCTCTCTCTCTCTCTCTCTCTCTCTCTCTCTCTCTCTCTCTCTCTCTCTCTCTGACTGACGCATCTCTCTATCTTATTTAGTTTATGTCTTATTCTAATCATCAATCACCCTCTCTCTGTCGATGGTATATTTTATGCTGGATAAGTAATCTCTCTCTCTCTCTCTCTCTCTCTCTCTCTCATCTCTCTCTCTCTCTCTCTCTCTCTCTCTCTCTTATTTAGTTTATGTCTTATTCTAGTTATCAATCACCCCCTCTCTCGAGGGTGTATTTTATGCTCTATAGGTAATATCTCTCTCTCTCTCTCTCTCTCTCTCTCTCTCTCCTCTCTCTCTCTCTCTCTCTCCTCTCTCTCTCTCTCTCTCTCTCTCTCGTTTCAAACCATCCATAAAATTAATGGATATTGCCATCCTTCATCCTCTCTCCTCGCCATTAACAGAACCACAAAGCGTTCCATTAAGATCAGTTACCCCTAATACAAACACATTTGCCTTTATTCATTTGTCAATCAATTCTATTTTAAAATTTCTACTTAACGAAACCTTTAGATAGAATTCACGATATTAAAGGACAAGGAAGAATCCTGAAATTAATCTACGTCTCAAAAACTTTCGTTTTGAAGTTTCTCAACATTAATAATCTCTTCATCAATTTCAATCCCTCCATTTCAAAGCTCCACGTAAGAAAAAAAAAGTTCATCCATTGTTTGAAAATCACTTCATTACGATATTCTTTTATATTCCCGGGAAGAAGAAGAAATCTGGTCTTGGAATCTTATTGATTTTAAGGAAAGGAGCAAATAATGAATAAAAAGTAAATGTATTCAACTTTCCAAGAGTGCTAATGACTGTATAAATAGGATGTTGCTGTTCCTGCCAAATAAATAACATAAAAGTTAATGAGATTAAACTTGAGAATCCCAGGCAAAAATGATCGCAAGAATATTTTATGAGAAAAAGAAAGGAAGCTTATGTGTATACAAACATACGGAAAAATAATTAAAGTAAAACAAGAGTTAGAAGCAATTTAGCCAGATTAGTAGTTTGAGCACCGTGTGTGGTTTATCATTTGATCTTTATGGTAAGCAGCTCTTCTAAGAAAAAGACACTAAAACCAAACCATTGTTTTGTAGTCTTGGGTAGTCCCACAGTCTTAGGTTAGAGTACTCTTACTTGACGGTACAATCACACACCCTGTTCCATGTTTCCTTACTTCCATTCCTCACTGGGGTATTTTCCCTGTATGAGCCATTGGGCTTATAACAACCTGCGTTTCCAAGTAGGATTGTAGCACAGCCAATAATAATAATAATAATAATAATAATAATAATAATAATAATAATAATAATAATAATAATAATAATAATAAAAGTCAGACAAGAAAGCAAACACAGTGGAACTTAAGAACATACATTGCCAAAACCTTTTTTGGTCATCTCATACATAGAGAAACATAAAATGGAACGGGAGTAATGTAAAATGCAGACAATAACGCAAACTCCAATGGACTTGAGAAAGGACATTGTAAACAACTTGTGCGCCATTTCATACACAGAGAAAACATAAAATGTAACGAAAGTAATGTAAAATGCAGACAATAACGCAAACTCCAATGGACTTGAGAAGGGGACATTGTAAACAACTTATGCGCCATTTCATACACAGAGAAAACATAAAATGTAAAAAAAGTAATGTAAAATGCAGACAATAACGCAAACTCCAATGGACTTGAGAAGGGACATTGTAAACAACTTGTGCGCCATTTCATACACAGAGAAAACATAAAATGTAACGAAAGTAATGTAAAATGCAGACAATAACGCAAAAACGAGGAACTTAAGAAAATAACTTGCAATCAACCTTTGGGCCATTTCATCCATAGAAAATATACACTTAAAGTACATTTTGTCCATTCCATACAGATAAGAAAGATAAAATGGAATGGAAGTAATGCAAAATGCAAGACAAGAAAGCAAAACCCTTAGGACTTGACAACAGACATTGTAAGAAACTTTTGTATCATTTTATTCCTGGAGATAAATATAATGGAATATAAGTAACATAATTGGCAGAAAATAAAGCAAAAATCCGCGGAGTTGAGACCAGAAATTGCAAACCACTTTTGGGCAATTTCATACAGTGAAAAATATAAAATGGAATGGAAGTAATGTTAAATGCAGACAAGAAAGCAAAAACCCTCGGACTTGATGATAGATATTGACAAACATTTTTGGGCCATTTCATTCTAGAGAAACATAAAATGGAACAGAAGTAATGTCAGATACAGACCAAGAAAACAAAAACACTGGACTTCTGAACAGACATTACAAACAACTTTTGGGCATTTTATTCATAGAGAAAAATAATATGGAAAGGAATTAACGTAAAATGTAGAAAAAAGCAAAAATACTGAGACATGAAAACAGAAATTGGAAACAACTTTTGGGGCATATCATTCATAGAGAAACATACGATGTAACAGAGGTAAGGTAAACTGCAGACATGAAAGTAAAATGCCTGGGACTTGAGAAGACACAGTAAAATACTTTTGGAGTATTTCATTCATAGAAAAACATAAAGCGTGACAGGAGTAATGTAAAATGTAGACATTAAAGCAAAAAAACCTGGCACTTGAAAACAGACATTGCAAAAAGCTTTTGGGACATTTCATACAGAGAAAATAAAATGTAACGGAAGTAATGTACAATGCAGACAAGCAAGCAAAAACACTGGGACTTCAGAAGAGACATTTCAAACAACTTTTGTGGCATTTTATTCATAGAGAAACATAAAAATATGACAGGAGTAATGTAAAATGCAGACATAGAAGTAAAAACCCTGGGACTTTTTAACAAACACTGCAAACAACTTTTGGGACATTTCATACAGAGAAACATGAAATGTAACGTAAGTAATGAACAATGCAGACAAGCAAGCAAAAACCATGAGACTTGAGAACAGACATTGCAAACAACTTTTGGGATATTTCATACAGAAAAACATATAATGTAACGGAAGTAATGTAAAATGCAAACGAGAAAGCAAAATTCCTGGGACTTCAGAAGAGACATTTTAAACAACTTTTGTGGCATTTTATTCATAGAGAAACATAAAATATGACAGGAGTAATGTAAAATGCAGACATAGAAGTAAAAAACCATGGGACTTCTGAACAGACATTGCAAACAACTTTTGGACATTTCATTCATAGAGAAACATTAAATGGAATGGAAGTAATGTCAAATGCAGTCAAGAAAGCAAAAAACTGGGGCTTCAGAACATACATTACAACTAACTTTTGTATAATTTCAATAAAGAGAGAAATATAAAATGGAATGGACGTAATGACACATGCATACAAGAAAGTAAAAGCCCCGGGACTTGAGAAGAGACATTGTAAACAACTTTGGTAGCACTTCATACAGAGAGAGACATAAAACGGAACATAAGTAATGAAGGGAGAGAAATATAAAATGGAATGGACGTAATAACACATGCATACAAGAAAGTAAAAGCCCCGGGACTTGAGAAGAGACATTGTAAACAACTTTGGTAGCATTTCATACAGAGAGAGACATAAAACGGAACATAAGTAATGAAGGGAGAGAAATATAAAATGGAATGGACGTAATAACACATGCATACAAGAAAGTAAAAGCCCCGGGACTTGAGAAGACACATTGTAAACAACTTTGGTAGCATTTCATACAGAGAGAGACATAAAACGGAACACAAGTAATGACCAATACAAAAAAGCCCTGGTGACTTCAGAACAGACATTGTAAACAACTTCTGGGGCATTTCATACTGCGAGAAACATAAAATGGAACGAAGTAATGTAAAATGCAGACAAGAAAACCAAAAGCCTGAGACTTGAGAAGAGACTTGCAAACAATTTTTTTGGCATTTCACACAGAGAGAAATATAAAATGGAATGGAAGTAATGTTAAATGCAGTAAAGAACGCAAAACCCTTGGGACTTGGAAACATACGATTAATAAACACCTTTGGTGGAATTTCATTCATAGAGAAACATATAATGTGACATGAGTAATGTAAAAACACAGACAAGAAAGTAAGAACCCATTGACTTGATAACACACATTGCTAACAACATTTGCGTTATTTCATTCATAGAGAGGCATAAATTGGCGCAGAAGTAATGTCAAATGCAGAAAAGAAAGGAAAATCCTGGGATTTGAGAATAAATATTGCAAACAAACTTTTGGACCCTTTCCTGCATAGAGAAATTTAAAAAAGTGACGGAAGTACTGTAAAATGCAGACAAGAAAAAATAAAAAATGGGACTTGGACATTGCAAAAAACATTTTGTTCATTTCATTCATAGCGAAACATAAAATAGAACAGAAGTAATGTCAAATGCAGAAAAGAAAAACAAAAAACCCTGGGATTTCTGAAGAGACATTGCAAAACAACATTTGTGCCATTTCCTTCACAGAAAAACATAAAATGAAATGGAAGTAATGTCAAATGCATCCCTGGGACTTACGAACAGACATTGCAAACAACTTTTGGGATATTCCATTCACGCAAAAAACTTGAGGAACGGAAGTAATGCAAAATATAGGCAATTAAGCCAAAATCATGGGATTTGAGAACAGACATCGCAAAATATTTTTTGGGCCATTTCATGCAAAGAGACACCTAAAATGGAGTGAATGTAGGCTAATGTAAAAAAGCAGGCAAGAAGGTAAAACCCTGGGAATTGAGAATAGACACTGCAAAAAACATTTGGCCATTCCATACATAGACAAACTTAAAATGGAAAGGAAGTTATGCAAAATTTAGAAACAAATGTAATAACGTTGGGTCCTGAAAACGGACACTGCAAAGAACTGGCCATCCACTGTGTTGTGTAAACCACACTGCAAGTAGCCGTTGAAATAATTACAGAAACGAACGGCAAGGACTATTGAAGTTAAAACACCTATAAAAACTTCCATGACGACTCATTGGGTTCTTCAAGAGGAAAGGTGACCACCTTTCCTCTTGAAGAAGCCAATTTTTTTTCTTACATCATATCTCTGCCGCAATACTTGAGATATAAAGAAAGAATAACGTGTTATTATAGAAAAGAAATCTTTAAGATGATAAATGGAACGCCATGCAAGTTATCGGAAATGAATTCAATTGATGATGCGATACTTACACTCGGGAATGGTTGACATTAAGAAACTTTGGAAATTACAAAGGGATTCTATTATAAAGAAAAAAGTAATGAAGCTATTCCGCATGAATAAATAGGAAGTTGTGAATGTGCACGCGCGCGCGGTGTGTG
>NC_090759.1:51244832-51249832 GCF_036898095.1 Palaemon carinicauda
CAACTGGTGGAATAATAAGATTGGTTAGTACTATGGGAATTCAACCATCCATGTACTCCTAATGGAGCAATAGATTCTTCTATAATATCAGGTATGCGACAACGTAAATTATGATTTTTTACGAAAAAAAAAAAATAATGACAGAAACGAATTCATCACGAATTGCTCACAAGATCATTGGAAACGGAATATCTGGGTGAAAATGATAGTAATTAATAAAATTTATATAAGTAGAACATAAAGATAAAACGATAATTAATAACCATCATTTAAAGAACTATTATGAAAATGAACATACAGGAAATATATAATAGAAAAAAATATAAAAAAAAAAATAACAAAAAATAAACAAGAAGGAAAATACTAGATAGCTTATTGAAAAACAGAAGAATAAGAACCAGAAGAATAAAACAAGTAAAAGATAAGGAAAAGACTCCCAGTCAGGGACACAATGGTTAGGATAGCTGACGCGGCGGTTTCCCTCTGGATGTCAAATGAACTGCTTGAATGATGAATATTTAAACACCTAAAAAGAGTCTAGCTATGAAGAGACCCTCATGCTTTCGTCAGGATTATTCAAGGTTAAATTATTCACAGCTCAAATAATTCTCAATGGCGTTGCGAGAATCATGTTCTTGTGTAATCATTTGAAGGCAGCAATAATCTTTATTCCATAAGAGTGTACATGACCCGTCAGAATTAAGGCTACATATTTAGATTGATATACACACACAGATTCAATCCTTCCCACCCCTCCCCCTTTCCTAACTACAACACGGTAGTCAATTTGTGGGAAATAGTGGTTTTCAAGGGTACTCTCTCGGGGTACCCCCTTTTATCAGGGAATGACAGAGTATTCATACTTCTGGCAATGCCACTGAACGTGATGGGAATATATATATATATATATATATATATATATATATATATATATATATATATATATATATATATATATATATATACACATATTTATATATATATATATATATACATACATATATATATACATAATATTCATAACATATATACATATATATATGTATATATATATGTATATATATATATATATATATATATATATATATATATATATATATACTCACATATATATAATATCTATATAATATATATAACATATATATATACACAAAAACACACACATATATATATATAGATAGATAGATAGATAGATAGATAGATAGATAAAGCTAAACACGTTGCTCCTTATTGTATAAGGGGGATAAAATGAGGTCTTTCACGGCTATAGTATGGTAACACACCGTACTGTGCAATTAATTATTAAAACCTAGGAACATCTTTTACGATTATGTCCCCTGCATAAGAAGTGGCCCCAGGAGGGTGCAACCCTCACGTTCTCACAAATTCTCTACGGATAGGGTAGCTGTTTCGCCATCTTTTTCCTGACGCTTTATCAACGGGTATCTATTACAGCTGGGTCAACTGATATGCTGTTAGCGGATATTCAACTACGGGCCAGTACTTCCAAGGAGAGACTTGGCAAAATTATGTTGTACTATTCAAATGTTTTCAAACTTGCCTCTATTCATAGAGCTCGGTAAACTTCTCAGCTACAACCTCATTGTAGTTGACAATTACATAAAAATTAACTTCCCCTTTAAGTTTCATATTCAACGACACGTATCGTAAAGCAACAAATGGTCGTATACAAATTCATCCTACCAACAGATGTGTTACAAACTTTGATAAGATAAAAACCATTGTTAAGATTCTGGTGTGATATTATTATGTATATTACCTCGGCCAATGAGGTTATAAAATCTAATCGGTTTATTTATTTATTCGTCTATGTGTGTGTCTGTGGACAGCATTACGTCAAAACCAGAAGACGGATTTTGACAAAATTTTCACCACAGATAGATCTTAAGTCATGGACGACCCCGTTAAATTTTGGAGATGATCCGGATCCAGATTTTAGATTCAGATTTGCATTTTTACTCATCTCGGTAAGCATATGAATGGAGGGATGCTCTGTCTGTAGATTTTAGTTAAATTTTACAGTAGATTCACCTACTGTCAGAATGTGGAGGGAAAAAAAAAAAAAAAAAAAAAAAATGTGGGCAAAAATTCATTGGCGGAGGTCTTAATTCTCAGTTTGCTCTTGTTCTTTTCAAGTTTGGACAGCTATCTAATTCAATCAACTGAATATTTTATCCTTTCAGGAAGGTAATTTATCTTTTAACAGAGGCATAAAAAATAAATTAACGAAAGAGTCTTCTTACAGAGCAGCACAACTGGGATTACGTAAACATAACCTATCCAATTATGTTGTATTGCATTACAACAAAATAACTGACAATATGTGCACGGTCAACCACATGTAACAGTTTTTTTTTTAGGCATTACATAAAAGCAAAATTACAGACAAAAAGCCTTGTCGAAATATATAGATATAATACGTCCTTCAGTAATAAAGTAGCCAGTGAAATTACTATATTCATCTTTGGCGATAGTAACATACCTCACATAAAAAAGGGGCTTAGTGTAATGTTCATTTCAGGCACATTCATTCAGTAACTGATTTATAAAAACCAAGACACCGAAAAAGATGAAAACCACAATTAATTACACATAGTGATTCAGAAATATTGACACCAAAGTAACCTGACCGACATCAATCCAAATAAAAAAAAAAGTATCAATCAATAACAGACACTGATAAAGTACATGAGTTTTAATGGCCAAGAACACATAATATTTATTCGTTTAATCCATTTATTTGTCTATTAATTTACATGAATTTATATTTTTATAGAAATTGAAAATACCTGATATGTGTTGTAATTAGAAAGCCTTACTTCGAAATAAATTTTTTTCGCATTTAAAAGAGGGTTCATTTCAAAACCATCATGGCAAAGTATGAAAAATGAGAGTCTAAATTTCATATATATTAGTATCATTTACAAAAATGTACATGAGATTCCCTTTATTGTCAGTATTACTGCCATAAGTATAGATGTTTCATCATTAATAATCTATCCCTTCTTATTTCCATTTTGGCCAGAGTTACTTCAAATTTTCAAGTGTTCTTTCCATAATTGCAACCGGTATTTCCATTGCCACCATGGTTCTATTTCAAACCCATCCGGTCCTTCTTCTAAACGGAATCTGTCGAACTAGTATGTATCCCTCGCGGTTGTAGTTTCCAATCCCTCGGCTTCTGCAACTATATGTGTACACACAAAAACACACAGACACATATATACAATACATATATATATATATATATATATATATATATATATATATATATATATATATATGTATATATATATATATGTAAATATATATAATATATAATATATATATATATATATATATATATATATATATATATATATATATATATATATATATATATATATATATATATATATACACACACACACACAGTATATATATGATAAATTTTGCACATTTAAACGTGTTTTTTCATAATCCAAATAAGCCATATATTTTAATACATTAATGCCTGGATTCTCTTAACGACCTCGGGATCAGAGTCTCGAGGTGAAATCTCCCAAAGACAATAGCATCTGATCGGCAGGGTTTCGAACCCTGGTCCAGGATTCTTTTATGACAGTGACCTTACCATTTAGCCACGAAGAAAGATAAAAGTTAATGACAATTCTTCTGTATATATACCTGTCGAATTAAGGTTTTTTTGTACAGTTAGAATCAAAAGAACGCCGACACTCAGGGGAAATCTTTCGTCAGATGTCTCCAGTGTTCCCATGACAAAACAGACAACGAGTTGCTCCTCTTACTACTGCTACGAAATGGGCGGAGCCTTCTCCAACCTTGGTGAATCAAAGACAGTAAACGGCTGTCTTTGTTAGCGGAAGCATTGAAATGAGAGAGAGAGAGAGAGAGAGAGAGAGAGAGAGAGAGAGAGAGAGAGAGAGAGATCAAATGGTTTGAGCTTACTCTAGTTAGTGAAGTAATGTAACAGCACATAAACTCCTTTTTAGACATTTATGCATATCAAAATATTGTTTGTCATTATTATACAATGTTTCCAATAGAAATGATTGTATTATGCTCCCAAAAGCTTATCGTTATTTTTCAGATGATAGATTGACTGCTAAAATCTACTTACAGTTTATAGATATTCATTGAATATAACATTTCGTAGTATGTGAGGATACTTTATTGTAAAATATTTCCCAAATTATTCAGATTCAGGGGTATGTGCCGTTTCAGTTTTTAGACCCTAAGCCACTTTCCCTTTATTCATCATTTATTTTACATTCCCATTATTGAGCTTTGTCATCTCACCGTCTGCTATCTTGGCCTTGAATGATTAGCATTGCCATTTGAACTAAAATCTTAAACATATATAGTTAAATCTTTACTACATTGCTAATTCAATCTTTATCGTAAGTGCTTTATTCACTTGATAATTATCGAAACTAAATGGCAAAATTAGAGATAGTTATTACAGGATATAAATAACGGGATTATTTTGTTAGAATCAAATGCTTATCCAAATAATGGGTTATTTCGGGGGAAAATAACTATAATTGCTTTTGGGTGAGTGGAGGATTTGCTTCCTTAAGGATCCGTATACAAACATTTGTCCGGCTGCATATAGTTTGATCATTATATTTTATACTCATCTATATACCTTAAATGTTCTGTAGGAATATTTAACCAGTTGGTTTAAAATCGACTAAGATATTTTCGTTAACTGGAATGATAGAGGAATGGGATATTTATTGTATAAAAAAATCTTAGGGGCACCACTTATTCATGGAAGTATGCTTCACAATGCAATTTTCTTTTACTTCGATGGAGATTGTAAAAACTAAGATAGAGGAAAATTAAATACAGATCTACAAATGCCTTATTCCGGAATCCAGCTAATGAATATCTCGTCTTGGTGTCACACAAATATCAAATAGTTCCAAGTTGGAATGGTCAAGTGAAGGTGTTTCTGCTGCCGCTTGGGAGAGATT
>NC_090759.1:51254832-51257332 GCF_036898095.1 Palaemon carinicauda
TATTATTATTATTATTATCATTATTAGCTAAGCTAAAACCCTCTTTGGAAAAGCAAGATGCTATAATCCCTATTATGACCCCAACAGGGAGAATAGCCCAATTCTTCTATTAGTGTGCTTTTTCCCTTTCGTATGGGGCAACACGGTTACCTTCTTTTGAAGGACTTTGCTTTGGCTTTGGGGTAGACCGTAGTCCCGACCGGCTGCCCTGCCTGACATCGCCTACACCCCGGTAGCGTATGATTGTGAGTTGTACCAGCCAACATCGCCCTTCCTCCCAACAGCGAGGAGTCATGGCGTAGTTAGGTCGACAGTTCGAGATGTGTGAAGTGTCAGTTATGTTTTTAGGTGTTGGAATGGCAGCGGAAGAAAGGAAATAAGAAAACAGCAAGAATAGTTTCCCTGAGTGTCCCCTCAAGCTAGAGAACTTTGACTCAAGACAGTGCAAGACAATGGTACAGAGGCTATGGGACTACCGAACACTAGACAACAATGGTTTGATTTTAGAGTGTCCTTATCCTAGCGACCATCCCGTGAATAATGGCGATAATAAAAGACTGAGGGAAGAAAGTCATAATTCTTACGACGTTACCTGCCGGGTGGTTATAACTATAGTCAATTCTTTTTAGTGAGGCAGATTTGCACCGACTCGCAGGGGTGCCCTATTAGCTCGGAAATTTTCCTAATAGTTGATTGGTCAAAAGTATTTTTGTCTGAGTACCTCCGACCAATCAGCTATCAGGAAACTTTTCCTAGCCACAAGGGCACCCCTACGAGTCGGTGCAAATCTGCCTCAATAAAAAAAATGACTATAGTAAATGTTCATTAGTGGAAAAGACTGGCTCTGGGTGTAATGACGGCAAGTCTCAAAGTAGAGTTTGCTGTAATTGAATTTAAAAAAAATGAAAATAATGTATAGATATTGCGTGGAACTCAATATATGAACATAGTAATTTTTTTCTTTTTTTATCAGATCAATAATTTTGGTACGCTGATGTAAAACACGAAATATTCTGTAAATTAAAAACCACACTTTTAATCCTGTAAATTATCCCATATAAAAGATTCTACAACTGAAGACTTATATCAAATCTAAATCAAGTCGAAAATTTATATTTGATGAATATGATTAAGTAACAACCGTTTATCAGACTAAAAATGAACTGAAAAAAAACCCTCAGTGCAGTTAATAAACAAAACACATTAGGAACCCTGAATATTTAGCAAATGTAAAAAACACCCAAAACACCTATAAAATAATAAAGGTATATAAAAAAAATATAAAAAGAAATGATTGCAGTAAAACCTACAGAAAAATCCGTTCACCGATTCTAAAATGTCAAACACACGACAATATTGCACCAGAGGAAAAGAATCCTAAAAAAGGTACTGCAATTAAGGCACTACTTGAAATTCAATCGGAATCAATACCTGGGTCTTGCTAGAGAAATCCCAGCAAGTTACTGACATCCTTAATTAACATACATGTAAAATGTACAAGTGTGTACGCAAGAGGGTCAGTGCGATTTCGCAGTGGTGTGTGTGTATGTATGTATTATATATACATATATTATATATATATATATATATATATATATATATATATATATATATATATATATATACATATATATATATATACATATAAATATATATATATATATATATATAATATATATATAGAGGTATGTGTGTGAGTGTGTATCTATATGTAAATACATGTGTATATATATACATATATATATATATATATACATACTGTATATACATTGGAAATTTTATGTAGGTCATCACACGCTCCAAGACCTTTGCTAAAGCTAAATTACAAACTAGGGAACAGCATATATATATATATATATATATATATATATATATATATATATATATATATATATATATATATATATATATATATATATATATATATATATATATTCTTGTCTGTTCTAGAGAGAAAATGAGGCTTCTTAATACTTAGCAGCATTTTCTCCCCCTCAATAAAACAATTGTTGGCCGTTTATTATGGCATTTCTGAAAGTCAAAAATTTACTACTATATTTACACCTTACATACGAGTAAGCTTAAAGTTTCTCGGTAAGGTGTCCTCGAAAGTTAAGGTGAGCTGGCTTTATCCCGTTAAATTACATTGTTTTAAAGTAATGATATCTATAGTCATCTTGACACGGCCTTTAAAAAGAGCGAGTATGTTTGTAAAATACAATTGTATTTTACAGTATGTCTGTAAAATACAATTGCGAACTGGGGCAGTAGTACTTTCCTTAGACACATGGATATGTCCTTGACATCGAGCTCACTTTCTATCAGTTTCATTGCGAAGAATACATACCAAATGCGAAACATCTATCGGTAAAGTTCAGGTGTTATTGCCATGGTAAAAAAACTATAGCTATAGCGACGCTCGGACCTATAAAGGGTCCGACAAAGAGAGACAGGTATATTATTATTTTCTTCAAGAGTGAACCGATGATTACACAAAATA
>NC_090759.1:51277332-51282332 GCF_036898095.1 Palaemon carinicauda
GAACAAACAAAAAATGCTTTATGTTTGTCTTGGAGTTTTGTTTAGAGATTAATCATATTATTAGTATTATTAATATTAATAATATTAATATTAATATTAATAATTCACAGATAGTGGGATGGATAATTCTATTTAAAAAAAAAATATACATAAAATAAAAGTAAATCATAAAAGAAGTCAAAAAAGTATTATAAGTAAAAATTAGCATTTAAAAATTAAACCTCAAGAAAAAAAAAATAAAAAAAATACAAGGTTTTAAATATATCCATAGGTCAAATGTACCAAAAACCGTTACTGAAAATCCTGAATATTATGCGTGTCAGAAAAAAAAAAATCCTAGAAAAGAGCGGAATAAATATACAATACATATCCAAGAAAAATTCGAGATAATATTTTGCACTCTCAGTTCCTGGAAAAACCGAGGGGCATTTATTATTCACCTTCCCCCTCGAAAAAAAAAAAAAACTTTAAGGATATAAGTTATTGGTCGAATAGCTTTGTAGTATTATATATACCATTTATATATCGAGAACAAAAGTTGGCAGATAAAAGGAAAAGATATACAATTAAGAATTAACTGGTCATTTAGTATGTTTTGAATTTTTTTTTTTTTCTTAAATATAGGTTACTGAAGGTTAACAACTGGAGAGGAATACAAAGTAGAAAAACAGGGATTAGAATGATACCATGGTGCTTAGACACACAATAATCCTACTTAAGACAGCTCATTGAGAAAAAAAAAACACCACTTAGCTGTAACATATAAACCGTATAAATCTTACGAGTTGTGAATTTGCATAGATTTACCTTTCTGGTGTAGAGACAAGTTCCTGGATACAAACTAACAGGAGGTAACTCATACATACCTGAAAAGAAAAATATACAGTATGTCAGAATACCTATAATTATGAAAGGCAAACATATAAAGCAGTGCCTCATCACATTGCTTATACAATTATCTGCATTGAATGTAAAAAAATGGGACAGGAAACACACTAAGGGTCCATGGAGTTGTTGGTAAGGAAAGAGGTAATTTACAGAGGAATATTCTGTCATATCTTTATACAGATGTAAACACGTCAGGCCAATTTACATTAGCATAGCTACCGTAATATTGCCTCTGCAATTTACACCTGATCTCGTTATTGAAAAAATAAAAGCGGTAATTCCCCCCCCCCCCAAAAAAAAATAGGTTATATAAAAGTTCCAAAATTTTCCTTTCCATTTCTCAAACATGAGTCATCTTGTACTTTCACCCAAGAAGAAAATTTGGACATATCGTACAAATCTGTTTTACTTTTCTCTCGTTAGTATTTTTCTTACCATTGCAAGGGTGCAAGTGTATAATACTATATACTTGAATTACGCAGCACTAATAAGTTTCATCGCCAAAGGCGCTATTCCTTGCTTGACGTAAACCCCGAGACGTTTGATACCATTAAACGTTATACAACGGTTATTTTACCATTTAATATTTTTTCATTTTTTTTTTTTACCATTTAATGTTTTTTTTTTTGACAGCCATTCTGTCCAATATCCATATACGGAATATAAATGACACAAGAGTGAAATAGAGACATTTTATCATATAACAGGTATAAATAAAAAAGATAACGTTTGTTAATTTTTGTACGGCAGAAATCTCACTTTCATGTTTTTATAATACAATTTATTAAAGAAGGAACTAAGAACTAAAGTGAGAGTGAAGGCTACCAGCGAATGACACAAGCTATGTCTTATAAACCAAGATAAAACACAAGATAATACGTCAACAAAACATACACTGAATATTACATAAACATATTTATAGAATTTTCTTAGCATGTGCATGATACTTGAACCAAATACAGAAATTTTAACGTCTTACAATATATGTTATCCCGAAAAATACAAAAGAAGAATAATAAAAGATGACGAATATTAACTGACACAATTCCACCCATCACTTAACTATAACAAATATGATTTTTATATGCAATGGTCTCATGGTTCCAAATAACTTCAGCCTTAAAATAATGTCAGGAAAACTGCCGCTGCTGTATTCCATCCAAGAGGAATCTAAATGTTGAGAAAAATCTTACGTAAACATGGCTGTTTAAAGAAGGGACAAGTGGGAGACAAAAAAAGAGCACACTTTATTTAGTTGGCCAATCGTAAAGACATACGACTGAATAAATTCCAAAATTGCGAGGGCAAAGTAGAAATATTGAAAGAGAATTTATAATAAAAAAAAAAAAAAAATTCCGTAAGAAATGCATAGGCCAGTAACTTCGTACACACACACGCACACACACACACAACAAATTACTTAAGCTTAGGGTACTAATCAACTTACAAGTCCGGCATGAAAACCAATAACACAAACATACTGAAATCATATGAATTCAATGGAAAAAGAAAAGTTGAACAATAGCTTTAATCTTACATAAAAGTTGAATTTTTACTTGCTGGGTAAATATTAGAAGATGCCTTTCACAAAGCAAAACCCTCTAGTAATGGTATAACAAATAAACATAACATCAAAGATCCTGAACTGAAATTTCATAAGTAACAAGAAAATCAGAAGCCATTAAAAACCTGGAGACTAGCACCAAAGGATTTAACTATATACCATATAAAAGAGTTTACATCTGACACAAAATTGAATTGAAATTTCTACTTTAAGACGCAGCTTCATTTATCAGTTCATATCAGTATATCATCATATTAAGGTAATTTGTCTTGCGTTGGCTTTTAGTGTCTAGGCAGTGATGAATAACAATTCACTTTGATAAATTGTACCATCGCAATGATTCTATTCTCCGATTCTTGAGGGTTTTTCTTTATTCAAAGGAGACTGCTTGTTTGTTTTTGTTGGCCAATAAGGTAATTATATAATTAACTAGTGTACCCCAGCCGTCAAAAAGGACGTCTAAATACTTAGATAGATAGATATGAACGCACACGTACACACACAGATTCAACCCATGTCTCAGATTCCCCCTTTCCTAGCTACAACTGCTGGTTCAACAATTTGTGGGTGTGTGTGCTTTCCAAGGTCATCTCTCTCGAGGTATTACTACTACTTCTCCCCCATTAACGTTACAGATATACAGATACAGTATATATATATATATATATATATATATATATATATATATATATATATATATATATATATATATATATGCAGATATATATATATATATATATATATATATATATATATATATATATATCTGCAGATATATATATATATATATATATATATATATATATATATATATATATATATATATATATATATATACACACACATATATATATATATATATATATAGAGAGAGAGAGAGAGAGAGAGAGAGAGAGAGAGAGAGAGAGAGAGAGAGAGAGAGAGAGAGAGAGGAGAGAGAGAGAGAGAGAGAGAGAGAGTTATTTGGTCTCTATTATATAGGGGGGGTTGATGAGTTTGGATCAAATATTGTGTAATTATATATATTAAATCCTATATAGTGCTAACCTCTTTATGTACACGTATTCATACATGAATTGAAGCTTGCTTGTGATTGTCAAATTTGTTTGCAAGACAGAGTTTGAGTGTTTGTATGTGTTTGTAAGTAGTACGACTCTGGTAATGAATTACGTATTCATTCGAAAATCAAAAGCGTCTTTTTGACCGCTAGATTTCATTGCTAGCGCACGTTTGAGAGCAAGTAGGCGTAAGCTCGTCTGAGAGTATGTTTATACCAGATTCGAACTAGTTAATGGTTATATGCTGCCATGCAAGTTGTAGTTTGTTGGTGATTGACATTTTTTTTTTTTTGAAGGAGATTTTTATTATTAAAAGCGGGAAGATTAACCAGTTTAATGAGTCAAACTAGACTCTTATAAAGCTAATCCGAATAAAAATCGGGAAGGAGATAAAACAGGTAATATACATTGATATAATAAAGATATACAAAATAAATTACAAATAAAAAAACTTATAAATAAAAGTTCGAGTAGCATTTATTATACATGTGCCTTACAAATAAACCATGAACTTTCGTGTTCCAATAAAATGTCATTCGTCGTTTTCAGACCAAACTATAAATATTTGTCTTCTAAAAACTCTGCACTCGTCAAAATATTTCAACTTTTAAAAACGTATCACAGTTATTTCATTTAGTAACTTTACCATGTGGAATTCACACTAAAAAATACATACATAGGCTCATCTGGTTAAATTTTGTTCAAAATTACCTCAACCCTAATTTGAATTTGCTAGTCTGATTCATTATTGCTATTTCGTCAATAGAAATTGCTCAATTATATTTACATAATATTTACGAGGATTATATTATTCATTGTTTATTTAACGGCAGTATTTGCTTTTTAATTACCAATAACTAAAACATCACTACTCCTGCATTATTCTATGTTTACTCCTATCGAATCGAATTTGTTAAGGATCCTTTTAGTTTTTAATACCGTTTGGTTCCTTTTTGTGTAACCTCTGAGGGCTTCTCAGGTACTTATTAAATCAGACTAAATGCCAAATTCACGAGTTAGACTCTCTTTAATTGTTTTACAAATATTAATCACTAGAAAAATGGCTTCCAGTTCAAACGTAAATAATAATGCGTCAATTGATAATGAGAACTAACATTTTCAAGTTAACAAACGAAAGAAAGGTCTGTAATATAATAGGTATCCACATTGTAAGTTTTCTATCAACATAAAAAGAATTCTATAAGGTTATGCATTAGAAAGTTAAACAAAATCCAGTTTCCCATCATAACTCCTATACAGCACAACCAACACCCATCAAAGCTCTGGAATAAAAAAAAAAAAAGTAATATGAATGAAAGCTTGTTTGGTCGTATGCGATCGCGAGCTTTGTTTCCCCGAAGACTTAACTTTAAAACGAACCCCATTTTCCAAGAACGACAAGTTGGCAAGCGTTTGCAAAGTCACGTAAAGATGCAGACTGCGGAATGGAGATGGAGGTTATTGGGCGAGGTAGCTGGGGGAAGGTAAGT
>NC_090759.1:51287332-51292332 GCF_036898095.1 Palaemon carinicauda
TCAATAACTAGGCACTAGCGAATCAAGACATAAACAAACGATAAAAAAAAACCACAACAAAAGTGTGAGGCAAAACAAACACCAACCAGTCAAACAGTACAATGGGAATGTGTTTCAGCTATTGTGCGGCAGCCCCCCCCCCCCCCACCCCCCACCAAAAAATAAAAAACTCTCATCACTTGGCTGGAAAAAAAAAAGAGCAACAATGGTTTCTGTTTATGAAGGCACGTCTGCCTGTGCTGTGATTCTGGCACCCAAAAGAACATCCTGGGCACAGCTGCCGCAGTTTGGTTCACACCTCCCCTCTCTCAAATATACCCCCTCCCCCAATAGACCGACAGTGCCAGCCTACTCGGGCCACCTACCCACCTTCCAGGTGATTTCGATGTGATCGAAAAGTAACACCAGCCCCACCCTGCACACCTTCCAATGGGTGACATTTGCTCATTCTCGGGAAATCTTCTGTGAGAGAGAGAGAGAGAGAGAGAGAGAGAGAGAGAGAGAGAGAGAGAGAGAGAGAGAGAGAGAGAGAGAGAGATTATTATGAAGATACTTGTCTCGCTTCACAATCTTTAAATCACTAACAGAGAGAGAGAGAGAGAGAGAGAGAGAGAGAGAGAGAGAGAGAGAGAGAGAGAGAGAGATAATTTAGTTATTTTCAAGTTTAGAGCTAGAGCACTAAAGTGCAGTCCCCCAATGCGAAGATGGATTGTGACGCCCAATATGATGTAGGAACCTTTAGCTAAATGGAATGCTCACATATTTATGCATCAAAGGTTTATACGTTTTACACGCATTAAATTCTTTTGTATAAATCCTGATAGCGTAACAGTATACCAGGCATTTTAAAAATTCAATAGCATAAATGTGCACTCTTATACACCTTGTTGAATGTGGTCGAACATCGTTATGCAGATTTTTTTTATAACGAAATTTATCAGACCTATTTTGAGTTGCTAGCGTTTAGAGTTTTAAGAAGAAATATAATAAATTGCAAAGGATATTGGCTTGACTGAATGATGTATAGTATTTCATAACAAAAGCAATTGGTTTGAATTTGAACCCAAAATAATTCGAAATCTAAATTTAATAGGAAATGCGGGACGCTTCTATAAGTATATTTCTGTCATAACATTGATTTAATCTTAAATCTAAATTCCAATGCCTACACTTTCGATTCCCTTTAACCAATTTCTCAAACATTTTTGTACATGGGTCCAATATAACGCTCGACAAAACAGCGTTTAAATAAAGGCAAACAGACTCTTCAATGAAAACACCATAAACAAACATGAGATGCAACACATTCTTCAACCCACTCAAGCCTGCTCGAAACCTACTTCAACCAACTCCAGAAGCACAAATCACTCACGTCATTAGCAGATTTACAGTAATTGTTCCCAGTGAGAAGAGAAAGATAACCAAAAGGTTTTAAGTTTGTTTTGAGACGTTCAGTGAAAAGCTATTCTAAAAACCAATTTGATAAAAAAAAAATGAAAAAAAAAAGACTCATTCCTCCTGAATAAAGTTAATAATTAGAGAATGTTTGGGGATATTCTATACAATATAAATTTTATCTATGCACAAATAACCCCTGAAGACAAATAGATGAACTGTAAAGCACGTTGGTCACGTTTCGTATACCATTGGGTCACTCCACAGCTACTACCACCTATAACTTTACCTAGCTGGAAATGAGAGGCCGCATCTTTTCTGGTAAAAACATGGCCTTTGAGTAAGCAAAACTATCCCTAAAGATTTGGAGAGCACCCAGAAGACCATTCATTTCCTCTGACACCATCACCACCCCCTAGATAGGTAATAAAAGTGTGTGATATATATATATATATATATATATATATATACATACATATATATATATACATACATATATATATATTATTATCATTATTATTATTATTATTATTATTATTATTACTTGCTGAGCTACAACCCTAGTTGGAAATGCAGGATGCTAAAATCCCAGGGGCTCCAACAGGGAAAATAGTCCAGTAAGGAAAGGAAACAAGAAAAAATAAAATACTTCAAAAACATCAACAACATTAAAGTATAAATAATAACTAGAAAAACTTTTACAAAACAAGAGGAAGAGAAATAAGATAGAACAGTGCGGCCGAGTGTACCCTCAAGCAAGAGAACTCTAACTGAAGACAGTGGAAGACCATGGTACAGAGGCTAATGCACTACCCAAGACTAGAAGCTTGCTGAGCTACAACCCTAGTTGGAAATGCAGGATGCTAAAATCCCAGGGGCTCCAACAGGGAAAATAGTCCAGTAAGGAAAGGAAACAAGAAAAAATAAAATACTTCAAAAACATCAACAACATTAAAGTATAAATAATAACTAGAAAAACTTTTACAAAACAAGAGGAAGAGAAATAAGATAGAACAGTGCGGCCGAGTGTACCCTCAAGCAAGAGAACTCTAACTGAAGACAGTGGAAGACCATGGTACAGAGGCTAATGCACTACCCAAGACTAGAAGACAATGGTTTGATTTTGGAGTGTCCTCCTCCTAGAAGAGCTGCTTATCATAGCTAAAGTCTCTCTTCTACCCTTACCAAGAGGAAAGTGGCCACTGAATACTTACAGTACAGTAGTTAACCCCTAAGGTGAAGAAGATTTTTTAGTAATCTCAGTGTTGGCAGATGTATGAGGACAGGAGAATCTTTAAGGAATAGGCCAGTCTATTCGATGTCTGTGTAGGCAAGGGGAAAATGAACAGTAACCAGAGGGAAGAATCCAAAGTAGTCCTTTCTAGTCAGTCAAAGGACTCCATAACTCTCAAGCGGTAGTATCTCAACGGGTGGCTGGTGCCCTGGCCAACCTACTACCTATAAACAGTATATATATAATATATATATGTATATATATATATATATATAATATATATAACATATATATATATAATATATATATATATATGCATTTATATATATATACATACACACACATATACATATATACATTAATGCATATATATATATATATATATATATTATAGTACTGTATATGAAGGTACGTTGGTATTTTTTAATGATTAATGCCTTAAATATCAAAAAGGCTCTCCTTGGTGAACTGTGGAATTCCATTATGATTATTCAATGTTAGGTGCTAGAAAGTCACCATAACAAATGAAACGTTGGTATAAAATTCGATGTTGGTTTGGTCATTGACAATAAAAAACGTGTGGGGTGTGTGTTTAAGTACGTGCTCTCTATATTTATCCATCACCTTTTTTTATATTGTTTGCAGGGCGAGGTCTTTTAACGACAAACTAAAAGTACCCATGGGTGCAAGTTTTCTTTTTCCATATCTATGTATGAATGTATGTACAAACAAACTGTCAACATCGAAAAAAATCTTTGAATATAATTTTTCGCATGCTTTTATAGAAAACCCTAGCAATGTATCAGTATGGAGATGAATAGTGATATGACAATGAAACAATATCCAACAGATTTTGTAGATTTGAGAACAAAGTCCTCAGAAGAATATTGGGTGTTTAATGGCAGGGGAGGATTAGAAATGAAACTATAAGAGAGACTGCTCGAGTGCCATATGTGTATGAGATCATGGTGAGGGGTAAAATGGAGATGGTTTGTTCATGCTCTTTGCACTCCCCAAGCATATTAGTTCAACAAACTTTCAACTGGGCTCCATAAGGCACTACAAAAGTTGGAAGACCCAGGCCTACATGGCTGAGGACTATGATACGTGAAGTAGGAGATGATGAATGGCGAAGTATCCGAGGCCCTTTGCGTCAATAGGCATTGGAGATGATGATGATGTTGCTTTAGAGAAAAACTGTTAATTGATATGTTGATTGAGTGCTGTATTCTGATATTAGACGTATTGTGTGTGAAATTTTCAAGTGATCTTAACTTCTGTTTGGCTTTGAAATATCATTTAGCAAATATTCGTATGACAATATACCATAAGTAATCATATCCATCCATATTCAATCAGCCAATGCAGCTAGAGCGCCATTAGCTGGTGACGACAACCGCACCTTAATCTGTAACCAGGTGATAACGACAATCAGTGACCATCACGAGGAAAATATATCAATTGTCTTATTTTTTTCTTTAAACCTGGTTTGAAAAAGAAATTAGGGGATAACATTTGGAAGCAAAATATTTCGTTAATTTTGTAAGGCAAAGAAACCGTCCCATGAAGAGAACCTCATAATATACATGGTCTCACTAACATCTACACTTCATAGTTTAAGAACTTACAACCAAATTTAACCTCAATAGTTCGCCTTAACCAAGACAGAGAATCGATATCTAAAGAGCGTATCAAAGTCCATCAAAAGTTAACAAATCCTCCCTTTCTACTATGAAGGATCCTAGACAAGAGAAGACGAGTCAAAAGCCCCTTGACATGTCAATAAGGAAGGCAGACTTCAAAACAGATCATTAGTTCAGACATAGAAGGGGTCCTTCCCAGAATAAACAATATTTAATGGGCTTTTGAACACGTGTTACCTCGGAAAATAACTCCTCTCCTCCTCTCTCTCTCTCTCCTCTCTTCTCTCTCTCTCTCTCTCTCTCTCTCTCTGTATGTGTGTGTGAGTGCGTGTGTGTTTACGTCTTTCTACACCATTACTGTTCAAGATAATAGGAAAAAAATAAGGCATATTTATTACAAAATTTAAATGATCTATCAGCTTTATCTCTCAAATAAAAGCTAAAGTCGACTGACAGCCAGTCTCACTCAGTATAACATCAAATTGATGTGCAAGATCTAATGCAACAGTAATCGTCTCGTGAATACCCCAATACTATCTGTGAATATTAAGCATATTTAACCAATTCCACATTTGGGCACTAAGTATAAAGGAAAATGTCTGAAATTTTGGTCATTTTAACTGAAATCCATTTGTTACATACATCTGTATTATATCGCAGAAGAATTAATTATATCCAATAATGCTCCATTTTATAATGAAATAATGTAAATTCATAAGATTTCAATT
>NC_090759.1:51297332-51302272 GCF_036898095.1 Palaemon carinicauda
AGCAGAAGCTGTAAGTTACCAATCTACAGCTAGATAGAGTGATAGTCGGGTTTCCTTTGGAGCTTTGCGAACCTAGCGTAAGGTAATCGAGAGCTGAGCAACTTTACTGGGACATCTAATTTGGCTCATTATAAGTTCTAAAGAGAGGAGAAGAAGCGTAACCACTTTATTCTTCATATATATATATATATATATATATATATATATATAGGTGTGTATATTTTATGCACACACACATATATAAAGTATATATATACTTTAAATATATGTAAACACACACATACTGTATATATACATATATACAAACACACACACACACACACACACACACACACACATATATATATATATATATATATAGATAATGTATGTGCTCTGGTCTAGTCCAATAAACGATCTACCAGGAATGTTGCATGTTTCAGTATAACATTTCTCTTGATATAAAATAATAAAAATCATATCATGCCGATAAGTTTAAACTTGTTCTCAAAGGAAAAATATATTTGCATCCGAATACAGAGGAATTGAGCATTATCGAATTTCAAGAATATAAGTGAAGTTGAGAAATTCTGGAGTCACAGAGAGAGAGAGAGAGAGAGAGAGAGAGAGAGAGAGAGAGAGCACCCTTATTTAGGGCATGTGAAGTCACATTTCCTCTGCCCAGAGAGAGAGAGAGAGAGAGAGAGAGAGAGAGAGAGAGAGAGAGAGAGAGCACCCTTATTTAGGGCATGTGAAGTCACATTTCCTCTGCCCTTGGATAGAGAGTAGGGTAAAGACGAAATATGCTGAAGGAGAAGTCCTTTGAGGCTATGATAGCAAGAGAAAATTTTTGACAATTGGAAAAGGTATGGAAGAGTTATAAGGGGGAGGAGAGGGGGTGGGGAGGCGAAGAGAGCAGTTCTCATTACAGACACACAAACGCACGCGCTCAAACCTGGCTTCCCGGCCCTTTCCTATCTGAGGCACCGTTTTCTATACAGGAAGCGATTCCAGAACTACTGAGGAGAGGAAGGAGACATTTCTAACGTACAATTCACTAGTCGATTCACCATTCTTAGCCAACTATACAGTGAAAATATTTCATTAAATATAAAGAGGCAAATATATTCCAAAATATATAGAAATCAGGAATGGAACATCCATGACATGACCGATAAATTGGAATGATTAAGTTGGTATCTGTTTTATGAGACAATAGTGGAGGTTTAACTATCATAAAACCCAGAAGTACGATTTGATAAATTTAATTAACAGCTCTATTGCATTACTAGTCTATAAAACCATATCACTCCGAAAACAAAGGTTTAAAAACGTTCTATTTCTTTATAATATTACTAGGAACTTGGCATAAAAACAACGCTGGTTTCATATGAATGAAAATAGCTCTCCCTCTCTCTTAGATCCTTTGTATCCTACCACCCACCGTCCTTCACATGAACTTGAAGCAGACGGGGTCCTGGGGACGCAATCGAATGGAGACAGGAGAGTCAAGAAGAGAGAGAGAGAGAGAGAGAGAGAGAGAGAGAGAGAGAGTGAGAGAGAGAGAGAGAGAGGTATACGGAATTTGGAGTCGAAGGTATACGAAATTTGAAAGGAGAGAGAGAGAGAGAGAGAGAGAGAGAGAGAGAGAGAGAGAATGGTATCATTCATGAATTGAAAATGAATGCCAACAAAAGATGGAAAAATTCATGAAGCAAAAAGGGTTACAAGAGGATTACTGAGGAAACTGGTGATGAGAAAAATTGCAATTAATAGGCAGGAACGATGTGAATCTAGAACATTGTATCGTAATAAAAAAAACATCTCATTCTAAACGTTTATTCCATAGATTTCTTGTTTAATATTTATGAATATATTTATCATTGTGTATATATATATATATATATATATATATAATAGTTATATAACAAGATATGCATCTGAATTATTTATAGCTTCGGTTATTTATGGAAAGGATGAAAACTCCAGGAATTTCTGGAAGACATGGATACCTCAAAATAAATATGTGAACATAATAATAATAATAATAATAATAATAATAATAATAATAATAATAATGGAAACTTCCTTGCCTAGCGATCTGCCGGACTGGGATTCGAGTCACCGTCAAGCTCGATAGTTTCTGGTAGTGTCTACAACCTCATCATTCTTGTGAGCTAAGAATGGAGGGGTGGGGGGGGGAGCGGTTTGGAAGAGCCTATACACCTATCTGCTGTGTCATCAGCAGCCATTGCCTGATCCTCCCTCGTCGTAGCCTTGGTTAAAGGCGCTTGGGCGCTGGTCATATGTATAATGAATGAATGATTCTAAGTTCTCTGGTATCCTGACATCGAAGGTCATTGACGCCGTGGCCATAAGTATACTGTATATGGTCAGTGTCTAGGGCATATTGCCACTGTTCCTTGCCTCTGCCCTTTATGAGCGACCTTTAAACAACATCAGTCATATGGATCATAAGAAAGGGAAAAACAACAACACCATCAACAAAAAACAATAAGAGATATGTATCCGCTAAATATGTAATAAAAGTCAAAAGGCAAAAAAACGACCAATGCTCAATTCACAAATCGAGGACTATTCCATTTGACATCAATAAGAACAAAGAAAAGCCGATTCAAAAAAATAAAAAATAAATAAATAAATAAAAAAAAGCTAAATAGACAAATTTTTTTATGAACCGAAGGTTATAAAACTAAAGGTTCTTGAAACAACTGATTAGAATGTTAATATTTTCTTGACGTAATTTAAAGTATAATGTAACATTCGCTTCACGTCATGTATCTTAAAGCGTGATCCCTTTGGAAGTTCAACAAGACCTGGTCTTAGTTCCTATATGAATGTTATCCCACAAACGCACAATAACAAGGGGAGAATACAACAATATCTATGACACTGCTCAGATACTACAGTGAACCATATTTGAAATTCTGAACGAGAGCGTCGAGAGGAAATGGCGAGTCTAGGTATTATACATTTCGAATTCTGGGAGCATCAGCTTGTATGGCTTGTGATCATTCAAGGTACTGGCCGGTCCTGTTAAAAACGGTTTGAACCAGATATGCAAATTTGTAGTAATGACACTAGAAGCCTTAAATGAAAGTGATGCTGGGAAGAGAGAGAGAGAGAGAGAGGAGAGAGAGGAGAGAGAGAGAGAGAGAGAGAGAGAGAGGGGGGGGGTATACGGAATTTGATGAGTCGAAGGTATTGAAAGGAGAGAGAGAGAGAGAGAGAGAGAGAGAGAGAGAGAGAGAGAGAGAGAGAGAGATTCCAAAATTCTAATGTTTATTTTTGTTCGCTTCTCGACCAATCTTCTTATACTTTATCTTATATTATTGAAAAAGAAATATACAATTTGTTTAAGAAAAAGTTACTGAAAATTTTCCTTTCTCTATAAATAATTGGAAAAAATATTTATTTCCTATAAGGATATACATACATTTTGGTTATATGCGTACAAGCAAAAGTATAAAAGTAGTATCCATATCATTTGTGTGTAAGAGTTAATGATAATGGCAACTTTCCTGACTAGCGATCTGCCCGACTGGGGTTCGAGTCACCGTCAAACTCGATAGTTTCTGGTAGTGTCTACAACCTCGTCGTCCTTGTAGGTTAAGGATGGAAGGGGGCGGTTTGGAGGAGCCTATACGTCTACCTCCAGTGTTATCAGCAGCCATTACCTGTGCTTGGGAGCTAGTCATATGTATAATGTATATGGTCAGTCTCTAGGGCATTGTCCTGCTAGGACATTGCCACTGTTCCTTGCCCCTGACATTTATGAATGACCTTAACAAAAAAGAGACACGTATCCGCTAAATATGAGAGAAAAGTCAAGAGGTAAAAAAAAAACCATCAATGCTCAGTTCACAAATCGATGATTATTCCATTTGGCCTCAATAAGAACAAAGAAGAGCTAATTCAGTAAAAGAAAAAAAAATAAAGAAAAAAAGCTAACTTCGACAAATTCTTTCATGAACCAAGGGTTCTTGAAACAACTGATAAGAATGTAAATTTTGTCTGTACTTAGATAAAAGTATAATGTATCATTCGCTTCATGTCTTGTATCTTATAACAATATCCCTTTCGAAGTTCAACAAGACCTGGTCTTAGTTCCTATATGAATGTTATCCCACAAACGCACAATAACAAGGGGAGAATACAACAATATCTATGACACTGCTCAGATACTACAGTGAACCATATTTGAAATTCTGAACGAGAGCGTCGAGAGGAAATGGCGAGTCTAGGTATTATACATTTCGAATTCTGGGTGCATCAGCTTGTATGGCTTGTGATCATTCAAAGGTTTTGAACCAGATATGCAAATTTGTAGTAATGGCACTAGAAGCCTTAAATGAAAGTGATGCTGGAGAGAGAGAGAGAGAGAGAGAGAGAGAGAGAGAGAGAGAGAGAGAGATGCGAAAATTCTAATGTTTATTATAGTTCGTTTCTCGACCAATCATCTAATACGATATTATATATTTTTGAAAAAAAAATATATATAATTTGTTTGAGAAAAAGTTACTGAAAATTCTCCTTTCCCTATAAATAGCTGGGGAAAATTTGATTTGCTATAAGGTATATATACATTTTAGTTAGAATAATATGTGCATAGAAGCTCCAGAGTTTAAAAGTAGTATCCATATAATTTCTGTGAAAGAGTTAATGACTGTTAAATGTTCATTAAACAATTCTGCACAGAAGAATTAGAAGACACCCAGTTGACCGGAAAACGAAAGAAATTGGGGGGAGAAACCCACAATAGACCGAATCAACTGCTAGTGACCACGAAAGATGTTGGCCACTAAAGCTACCGGAGATTGAGCATGGGTGGGACAGAAAAGAACCAATTGACCGGGAGAGAGTGGGATGTTACTCGCGAAGGAAGAAGGAAAGAAAGCGCTGCAGGTTAAAATAAAGGAAAAGATAAAAGAGAAAATTAC
>NC_090759.1:51302772-51320272 GCF_036898095.1 Palaemon carinicauda
CTGGGGAGCCCTATTTTCAAAAAAATGATAGAAACCTTCGTCATCGTCTCCGCCGTCTTCGTGGTCTTCGTCTTCCTCGTCTTCGTGTGCGTCGTCTTCGTGTGCGTCGTCTTTTTCAAGTAGGCAGAGGAAGGGACAGAGATACGATATGAATTGGATGCAAACACCGTTATTTTTTAAAAAAATGAAACCTGGGGAGCCCTATTTTTAAAAAATGAAAGAACATTCGTCGTCGTCTCCGTCGTCTTCGTGGTCTTCGTCTTCATCGTCTTCGTGTGCGTCGTCTTCGTCTGCCTCGTCTTTTTCAAGTAGGCAGAGGAAGGGACAGAGATACGATATGAATGGATGCAAACACCCTTATTTTTAAAAAAATGAAACCTGGGGAGCCCTATTTTTAAAAAATGAAAGAACATTCGTCGTCGTCTCCGTCGTCTTCGTGGTCTTCGTCTTCATCGTCTTCGTGTGCGTCGTCTTCGTCTGCCTCGTCTTTTTCAAGTAGGCAGAGGAAGGGACAGAGAGACGATATGAACGGATGCAAAACACCCTTATTTTTAAACAATGAGATCTGAGTGACCCTATAAAAAAAAAAAAAAAAAAAAAAAAAAAAAAAAAAAAAAAAAAAAAAAAAAAAAAGAGTCGAAAAATGGATAGCTAGGATAATTTCTTCCAGTAGGCAGGGGAAGGGACAGAGAGACGATTTTGAACGAATGCAAACACCCTTATTTTGAAAAAAATGAAATCTGGGGAGCCCTATTTTCAAAAAATGATAGAACCTTCGTCATCGTCTCCGCCGTCTTCGTGGTCTTCGTCTTCCTCGTCTTCGTGTGCGTCGTCTTCGTGTGCGTCGTCTTTTTCAAGTAGGCAGAGGAAAGGGACAGAGATACGATATGAATGGATGCAAAACACCCCTTATTTTTTAAAAAAATGAAAACCTGGGGAGCCCTATTTTTAAAAAATGAAAGAACATTCGTCGTCGTCTCCGTCGTCTTCGTGGTCTTCGTCTTCATCGTCTTCGTGTGCGTCGTCTTCGTCTGCCTCGTCTTTTTCAAGTAGGCAGAGGAAGGGACAGAGAGACGATATGAACGGATGCAAACACCCTTATTTTTAAAAAAATGAGATCTGAGTGACCCTATAAAAAAAAAAAAAAAAAAAAAAAAAAAAAAAAAAAAAAAAAAAGTCAAAAAATGGATAGCTAGGATAATTTCTTCCAGTAGGCAGGGGAAGGGACAGAGAGACGATTTGAACGAATGCAAAACACCCTTATTTTGAAAAAAATGAAATCTGGGGAGCCCTATTTTCAAAAAATGATAGAACCTTCGTCATCGTCTCCGCCGTCTTCGTGGTCTTTGTCTTCATCGTCTTCGTGTGCGTCGTCTTCATGTGCGTCGTCTTTTTCAAGTAGGCAGAGGAAGGGGACAGAGATACAATATGAAATGGATGCAAACACCCTTATTTTTAAAAAAATGAAACCTGGGGAGCCTTATTTTCAAAAAATGAAAGAAACCTTCGTCGTCGTCTCCGTCGTCTTCGTGGTCTTCGTCTTTATCGTCTTCGTGTGCGTCGTCTTCGTCTGCGTCCTCTTTTTCAAGTAGGCAGAGGAAGGGACAGAGAGACGATATGAACGGATGCAAACACCCTTATTTTAAAAAATGAGATCTGAGTGACCCTATAAAAAAAAAAAAAAAAAAAAAAAAAAAAAAAAAAAAAAAAAAAAAAAAAAAGAGTCGAAAATGGATAGCTAGGATAATTTCTTCCAGTAGGCAGGGGAAGGGACAGAGAGACGATTTGAACGAATGCAAACACCCTTATTTTGAAAAAAAATGAAATCTGGGGAGCCCTATTTTCAAAAAAATGATAGAAACCTTCGTCATCGTCTCCGCCGTCTTCGTGGTCTTCGTCTTCCTCGTCTTCGTGTGCGTCGTCTTCGTGTGCGTCGTCTTTTTCAAGTAGGCAGAGGAAGGGACAGAGATACGATATGAATGGATGCAAACACCGTTATTTTAAAAAAATGAAACCTGGGGAGCCCTATTTTTAAAAAATGAAAGAACATTCGTCGTCGTCTCCGTCGTCTTCGTGGTCTTCGTCTTCATCGTCTTCGTGTGCGTCGTCTTCGTCTGCCTCGTCTTTTTCAAGTAGGCAGAGGAAGGGACAGAGATACGATATGAATGGATGCAAACACCCTTATTTTTAAAAAAATGAAACCTGGGGAGCCCCTATTTTTAAAAAATGAAAGAACATTCGTCGTCGTCTCCGTCGTCTTCGTGGTCTTCGTCTTTATCGTCTTCGTGTGCGTCGTCTTCGTCTGCGTCCTCTTTTTCAAGTAGGCAGAGGAAGGGACAGAGAGACGATATGAAACGGATGCAAACACCCTTATTTTAAAAAAATGAGATCTGAGTGACCCTATAAAAAAAAAAAAAAAAAAAAAAAAAAAAAAAAAAAAAAAAAAAAAAAAAAAAAGAGTCGGAAAATGGATAGCTAGGATAATTTCTTCCAGTAGGCAGGGGAAGGGACAGAGAGACGATTTGAACGAATGCAAAACACCCTTATTTTGAAAAAAATGAAATCTGGGGAGCCCTATTTTCAAAAAAATGATAGAACCTTCGTCATCGTCTCCGCCGTCTTCGTGGTCTTCGTCTTCCTCGTCTTCGTGTGCGTCGTCTTCGTGTGCGTCGTCTTTTTTCAAGTAGGCAGAGGAAGGGACAGAGATACGATATGAATGGATGCAAACACCCTTATTTTTAAAAAAATGAAACCTGGGGAGCCCTTTTTTTAAAAAATGAAAGAACATTCGTCGTCGTCTCCGTCGTCTTCGTGGTCTTCGTCTTCATCGTCTTCGTGTGCGTCGTCTTCGTCTGCCTCGTCTTTTTCAAGTAGGCAGAGGAAGGGACAGAGAGACAATATGAACGGATGCAAAACACCTTATTTTTAAACAATGAGATCTGAGTGGACCCTATATAAAAAAAAAAAAAAAAAAAAAAAAAAAAAAAAAAAAAGAGTCGAAAATGGATAGCTAGGATAATTTCTTCCAGTAGGCAGGGGAAGGACAGAGAGACGATTTGAACGAATGCAAACACCCTTATTTTGAAAAAAATAAAATCTGGGGAGCCCTATTTTCAAAAAATGATAGAAACCTTCGTCATCGTCTCCGCCGTCTTCGTGGTCTTCGTCTTCCTCGTCTTCGTGTGCGTCGTCTTCGTGTGCGTCGTCTTTTTCAAGTAGGCAGAGGAAGGGACAGAGATACGATATGAATGGATGCAAACACCCTTATTTTTAAAAAAATGAAACCTGGGGAGCCCTATTTTTAAAAAATGAAAGAACATTCGTCGTCGTCTCCGTCGTCTTCGTGGTCTTCGTCTTCATCGTCTTCGTGTGCGTCGTCTTCGTCTGCCTCGTCTTTTTCAAGTAGGCAGAGGAAGGGGACAGAGAGGGACGATATGAACGGATGCAAACACCCTTATTTTAAAAAAAATGAGATCTGAGTGACCCTATAAAAAAAAAAAAAAAAAAAAAAAAAAAAAAAAAAAGAGTCGAAAATGGATAGCTAGGATAATTTCTTCCAGTAGGCAGGGGAAGGGACAGAGAGACGATTTGAACGAATGCAAAACACCCTTATTTTGAAAAAAAATGAAATCTGGGGAGCCCTATTTTTAAAAAAAATGATAGAACCTTCGTCATCGTCTCCGCCGTCTTCGTGGTCTTCGTCTTCCTCGTCTTCGTGTGCGTCGTCTTCGTGTGCGTCGTCTTTTTCAAGTAGGCAGAGGAAGGGACAGAGATACGATATGAATGGATGCAAACACCCTTATTTTTAAAAAAATGAAACCTGGGGAGCCCTATTTTTAAAAAATGAAAGAACATTCGTCGTCGTCTCCGTCGTCTTCGTGGTCTTCGTCTTCATCGTCTTCGTGTTGCGTCGTCTTCGTCTGCCTCGTCTTTTTCAAGTAGGCAGAGGAAAGGGACAGAGAGACGATATGAACGGATGCAAACACCCTTATTTTTAAAAAATGAGATCTGAGTGACCCTATAAAAAAAAAAAAAAAAAAAAAAAAGAGTCGAAAAATGGATAGCTAGGATAATTTCTTCCAGTAGGCAGGGGAAGGGACAGAGAGGACGATTTGAACGAATGCAAACACCCTTATTTTGAAAAAAATAAAATCTGGGGAGCCCTATTTTCAAAAAATGATAGAACCTTCGTCATCGTCTCCGCCGTCTTCGTGGTCTTCGTCTTCTTCGTCTTCGTGTGCGTCGTCTTCGTGTGCGTCGTCCTTTTTCAAGTAGGCAGAGGAAGGGACAGAGATACGATATGAATGGATGCAAACACCCCTTATTTTTGAAAAAAATGAAACCTGGGGAGCCCTATTTTTAAAAAATGAAAGAACATTCGTCGTCGTCTCCGTCGTCTTCGTGGTCTTCGTCTTCATCGTCTTCGTGTGCGTCGTCTTCGTCTGCCTCGTCTTTTTCAAGTAGGCAGAGGAAGGGACAGAGATACGATATGAATGGATGCAAACACCCTTATTTTTAAAAAAATGAAACCTGGGGAGCCCTATTTTTAAAAATGAAAGAACATTCGTCGTCGTCTCCGTCGTCTTCGTGGTCTTCGTCTTCATCGTCTTCGTGTGCGTCGTCTTCGTCTGCGTCGTCTTTTTCAAGTAGGCAGAGGAAGGGGACAGAGAGACGATATGAACGGATGCAAACACCCTTATTTTTAAAAAAATGAGATCTGAGTGACCCTATAAAAAAAAAAAAAAAAAAAAAAAAAAAAAAAAAAAAAAAAAAAAAAGTCGAAAATGGATAGCTAGGATAATTTCTTCCAGTAGGCAGGGGAAGGGACAGAGAGACGATTTGAACGAATGCAAACACCCTTATTTTGAAAAAAATGAAATCTGGGGAGCCCTATTTTCAAAAAATGATAGAAACCTTCGTCATCGTCTCCGCCGTCTTCGTGGTCTTTGTCTTCATCGTCTTCGTGTGCGTCGTCTTCATGTGCGTCGTCCTTTTTCAAGTAGGCAGAGGAAGGGACAGAGATACAATATGAATGGATGCAAACACCCTTATTTTTTAAAAAAATGAAACCTGGGGAGCCTTATTTTCAAAAAATGAAAGAACCTTCGTCGTCGTCTCCGTCGTCTTCGTGGTCTTCGTCTTTATCGTCTTCGTGTGCGTCGTCTTCGTCTGCGTCCTCTTTTTCAAGTAGGCAGAGGAAGGGACAGAGAGACGATATGAACGGATGCAAACACCCTTATTTTAAAAAAATGAGATCTGAGTGACCCTATAAAAAAAAAAAAAAAAAAAAAAAAAAAAAAAAAAAAAAAAAAAAAAAAAAAAAAAGAGTCGAAAAATGGATAGCTAGGATAATTTCTTCCAGTAGGCAGGGGAAGGGACAGAGAGACGATTTGAACGAATGCAAACACCCTTATTTTGAAAAAAAATGAAATCTGGGGAGCCCTATTTTCAAAAAATGATAGGAACCTTCGTCATCGTCTCCGCCGTCTTCGTGGTCTTCGTCTTCCTCGTCTTCGTGTGCGTCGTCTTCGTGTGCGTCGTCTTTTTCAAGTAGGCAGAGGAAGGGACAGAGATACGATATGAATGGATGCAAACACCGTTATTTTTAAAAAAATGAAACCTGGGGGAGCCCTATTTTTAAAAAATGAAAGAACATTCGTCGTCGTCTCCGTCGTCTTCGTGGTCTTCGTCTTCATCGTCTTCGTGTGCGTCGTCTTCGTCTGCCTCGTCTTTTTCAAGTAGGCAGAGGGAAGGGGACAGAGAGACGATATGAACGGATGCAAACACCCTTATTTTTAAACAATGAGATCTGAGTGACCCTATAAAAAAAAAAAAAAAAAAAAAAAAAAAAAAAAGAGTCGAAAATGGATAGCTAGGATAATTTCTTCCAGTAGGCAGGGGAAGGGACAGAGAGACGATTTGAACGAATGCAAACACCCTTATTTTGAAAAAAATGAAATCTGGGGAGCCCCTATTTTCAAAAAATGATAGAACCTTCGTCATCGTCTCCGCCGTCTTCGTGGTCTTCGTCTTCCTCGTCTTCGTGTGCGTCGTCTTCGTGTGCGTCGTCTTTTTCAAGTAGGCAGAGGAAGGGACAGAGAATACGATATGAATGGATGCAAACACCCTTATTTTTTAAAAAATGAAACCTGGGGAGCCCTATTTTTAAAAAATGAAAGAACATTCGTCGTCGTCTCCGTCGTCTTCGTGGTTCTTCGTCTTCATCGTCTTCGTGTGCGTCGTCTTCGTCTGCCTCGTCTTTTTTCAAGTAGGCAGAGGAAGGGACAGAGAGACGATATGAACGGATGCAAACACCCTTATTTTTAAAAAATGAGATCTGAGTGACCCTATAAAAAAAAAAAAAAAAAAAAAAAAAAAAAAAAAAAAAAAAAAAAAAAAAAAATGGATAGCTAGGATAATTTCTTCCAGTAGGCAGGGGAAGGGACAGAGAGACGATTTGAACGAATGCAAACACCCTTATTTTGAAAAAAAATGAAATCTGGGGAGCCCTATTTTCAAAAAAATGATAGAACCTTCGTCATCGTCTCCGCCGTCTTCGTGGTCCTTCGTCTTCCTCGTCTTCGTGTGCGTCGTCTTCGTGTGCGTCGTCTTTTTCAAGTAGGCAGAGGAAGGGACAGAGATACGATATGAATGGATGCAAAACACCGTTATTTTTAAAAAAATGAAACCTGGGGGAGCCCTCTTTTTTAAAAAATGAAAGAACATTCGTCGTCGTCTCCGTCGTCTTCGTGGTCTTCGTCTTCATCGTCTTCGTGTGCGTCGTCTTCGTCTGCCTCGTCTTTTTCAAGTAGGCAGAGGAAGGGGACAGAGATACGATATGAATGGATGCAAACACCCTTATTTTTAAAAAAATGAAACCTGGGGAGGCCCTTATTTTTAAAAAATGAAAGAACATTCGTCCGTCGTCTCCGTCGTCTTCGTGGTCTTCGTCTTCATCGTCTTCGTGTGCGTCGTCTTCGTCTGCCTCGTCTTTTTCAAGTAGGCAGAGGAAGGGACAGAGAGACGATATGAACGGATGCAAACACCCTTATTTTTAAACAATGAGATCTGAGTGACCCTATAAAAAAAAAAAAAAAAAAAAAAAAAAAAAAAAAAAAAAAAAAAAAAAAAAAAAAAAAAAAAAAAAAAGAGTCGAAAATGGATAGCTAGGATAATTTCTTCCAGTAGGCAGGGGAAGGGACAGAGAGACGATTTGAACGAATGCAAACACCCTTATTTTGAAAAAAAATGAAATCTGGGGAGCCCTATTTTCAAAAAATGATAGAACCTTCGTCATCGTCTCCGCCGTCTTCGTGGTCTTCGTCTTCCTCGTCTTCGTGTGCGTCGTCTTCGTGTGCGTCGTCTTTTTTCAAGTAGGCAGAGGAAGGGACAGAGATACGATATGAATGGATGCAAAACACCCTTATTTTTAAAAAATGAAACCTGGGGAGCCCTATTTTTAAAAAATGAAAGAACATTCGTCGTCGTCTCCGTCGTCTTCGTGGTCTTCGTCTTCATCGTCTTCGTGTGCGTCGTCTTCGTCTGCCTCGTCTTTTTCAAGTAGGCAGAGGAAGGGACAGAGAGACGATATGAACGGATGCAAACACCCTTATTTTAAAAAATGAGATCTGAGTGGACCCTATAAAAAAAAAAAAAAAAAAAAAAAAAAAAAAAAAAAAAAAAAAAAAGTCAAAAATGGATAGCTAGGATAATTTCTTCCAGTAGGCAGGGGAAGGGACAGAGAGACGATTTGAACGAATGCAAACACCCTTATTTTGAAAAAAAATGAAATCTGGGGAGCCCTATTTTCAAAAAATGATAGAACCTTCGTCATCGTCTCCGCCGTCTTCGTGGTCTTTGTCTTCATCGTCTTCGTGTGCGTCGTCTTCATGTGCGTCGTCTTTTTCAAGTAGGCAGAGGAAGGGACAGAGATACAATATGAATGGATGCAAACACCCTTATTTTTAAAAAAATGAAACCTGGGGAGCCTTATTTTCAAAAAATGAAAGAACCTTCGTCGTCGTCTCCGTCGTCTTCCGTGGTCTTCGTCTTTATCGTCTTCGTGTGCGTCGTCTTCGTCTGCGTCCTCTTTTTCAAGTAGGCAGAGGAAGGGACAGAGAGACGATATGAACGGATGCAAACACCCTTATTTTAAAAAATGAGATCTGAGTGACCCTATAAAAAAAAAAAAAAAAAAAAAAAAAAAAAAAAAAAAAAAAAAAAAAGAGTCGAAAATGGATAGCTAGGATAATTTCTTCCAGTAGGCAGGGGAAGGGACAGAGAGACGATTTGAACGAATGCAAACACCCTTATTTTGAAAAAAATGAAAATCTGGGGAGCCCTATTTTCAAAAAATGATAGAACCTTCGTCATCGTCTCCGCCGTCTTCGTGGTCTTCGTCTTCCTCGTCTTCGTGTGCGTCGTCTTCGTGGTGCGTCGTCTTTTTCAAGTAGGCAGAGGAAGGGGACAGAGATACGATATGAATGGATGCAAACACCGTTATTTTTAAAAAAATGAAACCTGGGGAGCCCTATTTTTAAAAAATGAAAGAACATTCGTCGTCGTCTCCGTCGTCTTCGTGGTCTTCGTCTTCATCGTCTTCGTGTGCGTCGTCTTCGTCTGCCTCGTCTTTTTCAAGTAGGCAGAGGAAGGGGACAGAGATACGATATGAATGGATGCAAACACCCTTATTTTTAAAAAAATGAAACCTGGGGAGCCCTATTTTTAAAAAAATGAAAGAAACATTCGTCGTCGTCTCCGTCGTCTTCGTGGTCTTCGTCTTTATCGTCTTCGTGTGCGTCGTCTTCGTCTGCGTCCTCTTTTTCAAGTAGGCAGAGGAAGGGACAGAGAGGACGATATGAACGGATGCAAAACACCCTTATTTTAAAAAAATGAGATCTGAGTGACCCTATAAAAAAAAAAAAAAAAAAAAAAAAAAAAAAAAAAAAAAAAAAAAAAAAAAAAAAAAAGAGTCGAAAATGGATAGCTAGGATAATTTCTTCCAGTAGGCAGGGGAAGGGACAGATAGACGATTTGAACGAATGCAAACACCCTTATTTTGAAAAAAAATGAAATCTGGGGAGCCCTATTTTCAAAAAATGATAGAACCTTCGTCATCGTCTCCGCCCGTCTTCGTGGTCTTCGTCTTCCTCGTCTTCGTGTGCGTCGTCTTCGTGTGCGTCGTCTTTTTCAAGTAGGCAGAGGAAGGGACCAGAGATACGATATGAATGGATGCAAACACCCTTATTTTTAAAAAAATGAAACCTGGGGAGCCCTTTTTTTAAAAAATGAAAGAACATTCGTCGTCGTCTCCGTCGTCTTCGTGGTCTTCGTCTTCATCGTCTTCGTGTGCGTCGTCTTCGTCTGCCTCGTCTTTTTCAAGTAGGCAGAGGAAGGGACAGAGAGACAATATGAAACGGATTGCAAAACACCCTTATTTTTAAACAATGAGATCTGAGTGACCCTATATAAAAAAAAAAAAAAAAAAAAAAAAAAAAAAAAAAAAAAAGAGTCGAAAATGGATAGCTAGGATAATTTCTTCCAGTAGGCAGGGGAAGGACAGAGAGACGATTTGAACGAATGCAAACACCCTTATTTTGAAAAAAATAAAATCTGGGGAGCCCTATTTTCAAAAATGATAGAACCTTCGTCATCGTCTCCGCCGTCTTCGTGGTCTTCGTCTTCCTCGTCTTCGTGTGCGTCGTCTTCGTGTGCGTCGTCTTTTTCAAGTAGGCAGAGGAAGGGACAGAGATACGATATAAATGGATGCAAACCACCCTTATTTTTAAAAAAATGAAACCTGGGGAGCCCTATTTTTAAAAATGAAAGAACATTCGTCGTCGTCTCCGTCGTCTTCGTGGTCTTCGTCTTCATCGTCTTCGTGTGCGTCGTCTTCGTCTGCCTCGTCTTTTTCAAGTAGGCAGAGGAAGGGGACAGAGAGACGATATGAACGGATGCAAAACACCCTTATTTTAAAAAAATGAGATCTGAGTGACCCTATAAAAAAAAAAAAAAAAAAAAAAAAAAAAAAAAAGAGTCGAAAATGGATAGCTAGGATAATTTCTTCCAGTAGGCAGGGGAAGGGACAGAGAGACGATTTGAACGAATGCAAACACCCTTATTTTGAAAAAAAATGAAAATCTGGGGAGCCCTATTTTAAAAAAATGATAGAACCTTCGTCATCGTCTCCGCCGTCTTCGTGGTCTTCGTCTTCCTCGTCTTCGTGTTGCGTCGTCTTCGTGTGCGTCGTCTTTTTTCAAGTAGGCAGAGGAAGGGACAGAGATACGATTATGAATGGATGCAAACACCCTTATTTTTAAAAAAATGAAACCTGGGGAGCCCTATTTTTAAAAAATGAAAGAACATTCGTCGTCGTCCTCCGTCGTCTTCGTGGTCTTCGTCTTCATCGTCTTCGTGTGCGTCGTCTTCGTCTGCCTCGTCTTTTTCAAGTAGGCAGAGGAAGGGACAGAGAGGACGATATGAACGGATGCAAACACCCTTATTTTTAAAAAATGAGATCTGAGTGACCCTATAAAAAAAAAAAAAAAAAAAAAAAAAAGAGTCGAAAATGGATAGCTAGGATAATTTTCTTCAGTAGGCAGGGGAAGGGACAGAGAGGACGATTTGAAACGAATGCAAACACCCTTATTTTGAAAAAAATAAAATCTGGGGAGCCCTATTTTCAAAAAAATGATAGAACCTTCGTCATCGTCTCCGCCGTCTTCGTGGTCTTCGTTCTTCTTCGTCTTCGTGTGCGTCGTCTTCGTGTGCGTCGTCTTTTTTCAAGTAGGCAGAGGAAGGGACAGAGATACGATATGAATGGATGCAAACACCCTTATTTTTGAAAAAAATGAAACCTGGGGAGCCCTATTTTTAAAAAATGAAAGAACATTCGTCGTCGTCTCCGTCGTCTTCGTGGTCTTCGTCTTCATCGTCTTCGTGTGCGTCGTCTTCGTCTGCCTCGTCTTTTTCAAGTAGGTAGAGGAAGGGACAGAGATACGATATGAATGGATGCAAACACCCTTATTTTTAAAAAAATGAAACCTGGGGAGCCCTATTTTTAAAAAATGAAAGAACATTCGTCGTCGTCTCCGTCGTCTTCGTGGTCTTCGTCTTCATCGTCTTCGTGTGCGTCGTCTTCGTCTGCGTCGTCTTTTTCAAGTAGGCAGAGGGAAGGGACAGAGAGACGATATGAACGGATGCAAACACCCTTATTTTTAAAAAATGAGATTCTGAGTGACCCTATAAAAAAAAAAAAAAAAAAAAAAAAAAAAAAAAAAAAAAAAAAAAAAAAAAAAAAAAAAAAAAAAAATATCCAAGACCCTCCAGGAACTACAGAGTATTAAGTCGATAAAGTCGAAGGATTTCTTGGAAAAAAAAAAAAAAAAAAAAAAAAAAAAAAAAAAAAAAAAAAAAAAAACACACACACACACATTGCCATCTATAACTCTTTTCACTGACTAATGCAAAAATTTCAGGCTTACTCTGCAAAAAAGAATGTAATATGCACTTCCATGGGAATAAAGGGAAGACCAATATTTTCCTATATTTTTTCTATTAGGAGTAAGAGGAAATAGAAGACTTGTGGATAAAGCTAAACTGAAAATTAACCAGAAAATGGGTACTTAGTCGTTATTTCACTTTAAAGTTGGGAGAGATGAAATATTTAAGGTTTAGACCATTCTTTGCATTAATATATTGACGATAAAAAACAAAAATTGTGCCAGTGAGATTATCAGGTATAAGAGTTTGTGTGTGTGTGTGTGTGTGTGTGTTAAAGGACAAACCATAAGTAATCGACTCAAAACTACGAATAAAAAGTATTCGTTTCATCATATAATGAAACCCGAACGGTTTTCCGAGATAAAACTAAAACCACATTAACGTTACTCTGGAGATCCTTCATTTCAAAAGTTAATCAAACCGTTATTCACTGAAAAAAAGTTAATTAATCTTTTAATAACTATCTCTGTCTGATGCGGGATTTCAAGGATCCTCCAAATGCTGAAGAGTCCTGTCAATGAGATATCCATTTTTTCATTCATGAGAAATACTTGAATGAATGGATTCTGTGTAAAAGATTTTAAAGCACCGGGAGAGAATACGGGGATAAGCGAGTGTCCTCTTCATTATATGATGTAAATCGCGCAATATTCGAAATTAATCATACCCAGGATTTGTCCAACAGTAAAAATTTTGACTGCTTGGACAAGCGAGAAAATAGACAGTTGTATTTATTCTCTCCAGAAATTTAATAATTATTCGAAGATCATTTTCATTAAATTCTATATATATAAAGCAAAGATATGTCATTATACTAAATCATTTATTATTGTTATTATTACTTAGCTAAGCTAAAATGATAGCTGAAAAAGGAGGATGCTAGAAACGCAAGGTCTCCCAGTAAAGGATATAAATAATCTAGTTATGATAAGTAATGAATAAAATCTAAAATTTTAAGATCGGCAATACCGTTAAAATAGGTCTATCCTATTCAAACTACGAAAAAAAAAAAAAAACGGCAACCCGTCCAGCATAAAAACATTTGCAGGAAGACCATTCCCCAAACTGGTCACATCTGAGACAAATCTCCTACAATATTATGTAGTGTTGAACCTTTTGAAGGAAAAGGCACGATTGTTAGAAATAACTGCATACCTCGCACTAAGTAGAAGGGTGGTAAAGTGTGGGAAGATCTGAATGCAAAGAATGGTCAGAATTATAAAATTCTTATACAATAGGAGCAAAGAACTAACTGAACGACGGTGCCAGAGATTACTATACAGATCAGATGCAAACAATTTAATAGACGGCAATCTTTGTCAAACAAATCAACAGGAGAATCTGCAAGTGATTAATAAATTGATTAATATACAGAACAATACTCAAAACATGGTAGAATGAAAAATAATTCATCACCGAAAATCTTGAAACACTCTTAATGATACAATTTTTTGGCGCAATTAAAAGAAGTTTTTTATAGTTTATATAGGAAATGTTTATATTAATGTTGTCACTGTTCTTAAAATATTTTTTATTTTTCCTCGTTTCCTTTCCTCACTGGCTAGTTTCCCTGTTGGGGCCCGTGGGCTTATAGCATTCTGCTTTACCAACTAGGGTTGTAGCTTAGCAAGTAATAATAATAATAATAATAATAATAATAATAATAATAATAATAATAATAATAATAATAATAATAATAACAACAACAACCAAGGCGTATATGGCTATAGAGACATTGTCAATGCATAGATGTGGATGTTGAAGCTGCTACTGTTATTGACCTACTTACAGTCACCTGAAGTATTCTCAGGGTTTAGCTTCATGCCCTACAATTTTCAGTTTGCACAATTTTAGCTGTATCTCCATTAAGGGATTCAGCAACCATAGGTCTACAAAATGGAGATGGAATTGATGCGAAGACAGCAGAATCATCCGCATAGCCAAATAGCTTTGTTTTCTATACCAAACCATACGTATTTAACATGAATATTAATGGGTTAAAAACTCTACCCTGAGAACACCAAATACTACATATCTATAGTCACTGTGGTGCCCATCAACAATTATTTAAAACATATTCCCTAAATATTCAATAATGATGCAAAGAAAAGACCCGCTTACATTTGTCAACATTCGGATATCATTGTATATCAGATGTTTCAAGAATTGAGTGTTATCACATTGGATAACTTGCGAAACATTGCAATATCGTTGAAATTAAGTATTATCCAAGAATTGCAATTCTACAGTCCCAAATACCTTAATATATTATATCAGCAATAACAATATTACACCTAATTATTAGTCTAGTAATCTGGAAATCTAAAATTGTTTACCTAGTCATTACACCCGCTTTCTAAATTTATGTTTAGCTTTTGCAAAATCATGCAATCTTACGATGTAAAATAATCTAACAAGAAGGAAAGATCAATCTTTTTGAGTTATTTGTGATGACATTGTAGATTCATTTAATACCTTGCCTAAATTAAGTTTATCACATCTACTCAAAACTTTTTAACATATATCATATTAAATAACTTGCATTATGGGAAAAGCTCTTCTAAACTTAACAATTTAAACAATATTAGTATTTCATAAATAGACACCAGTATTCGAAGTTTATATCATGTCTTCGCCCATTTTAGCATCAGCAACATCTAAGACACCTTAACCACATCCAAGAGTTTATCACGATTAGTCATTTTCTAAACAATAGTAGTTTATTCCACATTCTAAAACTCCTAAATATAGATATGACTTGCTTAGAATCCTTACTTGAAATGGCCGTTCCAAATTTTGGATTGGCCATGTTAGCAAAGCTATATAAAAAAAAAAAAAAAAAATCTTAACTGAAAATACCTTTTCTAATTCCAAGACTTCAAAAAACTTGTCTTACAAAGTTCTAAAAGGATCTTGTTTAATAAATTCTAAAATAACTTTGTTAATTAACATAAAACGCAGGTCTTCTCCATGATGAGGCGCAATACTACACAGTATTCTAGAAGTTTTATTCCAGCTGTTACCAAGTTGTGGAATGATCTTCCTAATCGGGCAGCTGAATCAGTAGATCTTAAAAAGTTCAAAGTTGCAGCAAATGTTTTTATGTTGACCAGGCTGACATGAGTCTTTTTATAGTTTATATATGACATATCTGTTTTTGACGTTGTTAATAGTTTTTATATATGACATATCTATTTAGACTTTGTTACTGTTTTTAAAATGATTTATTGTTAATTTGTTCTTATCATTTATTTATTTCCTTATTTCCTTTCCTCACTGGGCTATTTTTTCCTATTGGAGCCCTTGGGCATATAACAACTTGCTTTTCCAACTAGGATTGTAGCTTGGCTAGTAATAATAATAATCATAATAATTCTACCGGATACGACTGTTCCGTGCATTTTGAGCGTGAGAAAGTAAAGTTATTGACAGGGAACGAGATTTTAAATGTTTTAGGACCAAAGGTCTTAAAAATGTCTCAATGCATAAATAAAAGCGGAATCAAGTCCAAATCATCAGCTTGTGACATTTCTTATAATGCATAAGGTTACAAATTTTCTTTGTTATATTTCTAATTCACTCAAGAATAGTGTAATTGTAATGATAGACATTTTATATTTTGGTTTCGTACTATTAGAATTATGTACTTTTCGAGAGAAGCCATTGAACAAATCTCTTTTTAATAATGTAGTAATTGTTTATGTTTTTCTTTCTTGTTGCAAGAGATTTCATCTGATCTCCAGCAATGGACTATCTCAAATTTCTTATAAATCTTTCACCTATAGTACTGCACTGATACATCTACCATTGATTTACTCTAATTCAATAAATATAGTAGTGTATATTTTTAAGAATATTTTTAGCAGTTAGTTTATTCTTTTTATAAAAAAGAAACTAACGTGAAATTGCGACATACCCAATCTATCGTAAAGATGATTATAGTTACTATCATTCAGATCTCAAACTTAATAAAGTAAATATCAATTCCTCTCGTATTTTACAAAGATAGATATAGATATAAATACATATTATATATATATATATATATATATATATATATATATATATATATATATATATATATATATATATTAGATAAACTATACTTTGTATACGCATTCTTATTTTGTCCATAAACAAAAAGCTATCCGCAAAACACACATACAATCTCAAATAAATTTTCCACCCAATCAACATACACATCCCCACCTCTACCTGATTTTACGAGCAGACAATTAGGAAAATGGCCTTCAATATTCAAATTACCATAACACCCGACAGATTCACAAAAAAAAAAAACGACAAATGAACAACGAGAGAGTAACTGTTACTTCACCTTAATAACTTCAAACATATCTAAAAACAAGTACTCGTTGACCGTTCACCTGGAGTTCCCATTCATCTTATGATTACAGAGCAAATATCCTTCCTCATTCATCTGTGCGTCACTACCAAAGTAGTACAAGGCCTCCAGGGGCGCTTAACACAAACTCTTCGTATTCAAAGCAAGTGCCAACGTCTTCTCTATTCATAGCCTCTGAAATATTTGTTTATCAAATGTAAAGCTAATGGGTAAACATGGATGTAAACAGTCCCGCTTGCTTAATGCAGATGAGAGGAGAGAGAGAGAGAGAGAGAGAGAGAGATGAGGAGAGAGAGAGAGAGAGAGAGAGAGAGAGAGAGAGAGAGAGAGAGAGAGTTAAACGAATGGAAAGGGGAATTTACAGTTTGTCTCCTGACTTCCACCAAATATCTAATTTATGATAATCCAAGTAAAGTGGTATTCATGTAGAGAGAGAGAGAGAGAGAGAGAGAGAGAGAGAGAGAGAGAGAGAGAGAGAGAGAGAGAGAGAACTATGAAATTGAAAAAAATGGATGGAATTCAAGTACATAAGTATCTCTCATATGCTTACACACACACACACACATACACACACACACACACACACACACATATATATATATATATATATATATATATATATATATATATATATATACATGTGAGAGAGAGAGAGAGAGAGAGAGAGAGAGAGAGAGAGAGAGAGAGAGAGAGAGAGAGAGAGACTTATAAAATGACATCAATATATATTAAATTCATCCATATCACAGTTTAAGAAATGTGAAATTGAGAGAAATGAAAATATGACAAGATAAAAGAGGAAAAGGGTAGGAAATGAAGAGGAAGAGGGAAGAGGGAAGAGGGTAAAAATAAGGCTATTTTAATTCGTCAGAATAGAAGAGGATGAGAAATCCCTCTCATCATGAAAAGGCGAGATGAATATCATAGCATAAAGCGCATTAGCCGAACGGGTAGCACTTTATGGACGTGGAGAGAGAGAGAGAGCGAGAGAGAGAGAGAGAGAGAGAGAGAGAGAGAGAGAGAGAGAGAGAGAGAGAGAGAGAACGTGTTACTTGAACTACGAAAATATTATTCTTGCACATACAATATTTAATAGAAAAAGATGGGACATGCTATAAGATTAAACTACATAATATATATATATATATATATATATATATATATATATATATTATATATATATAAATATATATAGCATAAATATAGCATATATATATATATATATATATATATATATATATATATATATATATATATATATATATATATATATATATATATATATAGCATAAATACATATATTTATATTTATCTATTTCTATATATTATCTATGTATATGTCTATACACACATGCACACACACACGCACACACACACTCATATATATATATATATATATATATATATATATATATATATATATATATATATATATATATATATATATATATATATATATATATATATTATAGTATGACGCGAACATTAACTATGAATAAATTAACTACAATATAAGGAAATTACTTCACTGCTGGTAGGATAGAAATCGTCTCTTAAGATATGTCACAAATACCTGTAGTAGCAATAAACCAAAGACCTTTCATGTAAATTTAGACAACGAACTCTGTCCGATAT
>NC_090759.1:51326658-51331658 GCF_036898095.1 Palaemon carinicauda
AAAAGAGAAAATGACCAGTTGCTATTTTTCTGATTACTTTATTCCTTCCTTCTATTAAACACCCGTTATCCTAAGAGAAACAATTAGAAATATTACTTTTTTTTATCTTAACTAACATACTTGAACTATTGAATCGATGGTACAGTTACGGAAAGCATATTCAAATTAACGATTACATAATCAATCAATGTTTAACATATATAGTTGAAAAGATCATTCAAATTAAGTCTATAATCATAAGGAGCACAAATCTAATTAACATTTCAAAAAAGTTACAATACGGGGACTTTGAACCTAGATTTATTAATCACATTTTTTCTTTAGTTTATTAACATAAAAACAACAATAATAATAGGAGAGAGACTACAGTATCTACTAAGGTATGTGCTACGCGAGTTATCGAAGTCTGGAATGTGATATAGATCATTTGGATGGTGTAAATGCATTTGTAAGGAATACAGATGCAAATTGCGACCTGTACCTGCCATCCATATGAACATAAGCAATGATCTGCAGTCGCGTGAGTTTTAAAAGTCTGTAATTATCTAGCGTATGGGTTTCTAGATCTATTGGTTACTACTGCATAAGTTTTTAAAATATGTAACTGTCTATTGTACAAGTTTTTAAGACATGTATGTTTCTGTTGTATGATTTGTTAAAATCTGTAGCCGTCTGGGACACTGCGGATACCAAATTAGCATTTGTGTTGGATTTTTACAACCTGCAGATGTCCGAGTTGAGCTTTAAAAACTGCAACTTTAAGAAATATTAGCTTATAACTTTCAAAATCAGAAATGGTTCACTTCACGAGCTGTTAAAATCAGCAACAGTTGGGCATTGCGGCCTTTAAAAAAATGTATTGATATAGGTGTGCGACCTTTCAAAATATGTTACTGCTTTCGTAAGATATTTGAGATATGTAAGTAAATGCGGTTTCAAGATCTGAAATTCCAGGGAGTTTGCGGAATCAAAATCTCCAATTCCAGGAAGTTTGAGGTTTCAAGATCAGAAATTCCAGGGAGTTTTCGGTTTCAAGATCAGAAATTCCAGGGAGTTTTCGGTTTCAAGATCAGAAATTCCGGGTAGTATACAGAATCAAAATCTCCCATTCCAGGAAGTTTGAGGTTTCAAGATCTGAAATTCTAGGGAGTTTGCGGAATCAAAATCTCGAATTCCAGGATGTTTGAGGTTTCAATATCAGAAATTCCAGGGTGTTTGAGGTTTCAAGATCTGAAATTCCAGGGAGTTTACTGAATCCAAATATCAAATTCCAGGAAGTTTGAGGTTTCAAGATCTGAAATTCCAGGGAGTTTGCAGTTTCAAACTCTCATCTTCAAGGAAATTTGAAGTTTCAAGATCTGAAATTCCAGGGAGTTTGCAGTTTCAAACTCTCATCTTCAAGGAAGTTTGAAGTTTCAAAATCTGAAATTCCAGGGAATTGGAAGTTATAAAATCTGAAATTCCAAAGATTTTGAAGTTTCAAGATCTGAAATTCCAGGGAGTTTAATGTTTCAAAATCTGAAATTCCAGGGAGTTTGATGTCTCAAGATCTTAAATTCCAGAGAGTTTGATCTAGGTTTCAAAATCGGAAATTCCAGGGAATTTGAGGTTTCAATAACTGAAAATCCACGGACTTTGAGGTTTCGAAATCTGCAATCCCAGGGAATTTGAGGTTTCAAAATCTGCAATCCCAGGAAATTTGAGGTTTCAAAATCTGCAATTTCAGGGAATTTAAGGTTTCAAAATTTGCAATCTCAGGGTATTTGAGGTTTCAAAATCTGCAATCTCAGGGAATTTAAGGTTTCAAAATCTGCAATCTCAGGGAATTTAAGGTTTCAAAATCTGCAATTCAAGGGATTTTAAGGTTTCAAAATCTGCAATCTCAGGGAATTTGAGGTTACAAAATCTGCAATCCCAGGGAATTTAAGGTTTCAAAATCTGCAATCTCAGGGAATTTGGTTTCAAAATCTGCAATCTCAGGGAATTTGAAGTTTCAAAATCTGCAATCTCAGGGAATTTGAGGTTTCAAAATCTGCAATTCCAGGGAATTTAAGGTTTCAAAATCTGCAATTCCAGGGAATTTAAGGTTTCAAAATCTGCAATTCCAGGGAATTTGAGGTTTCAAAATCTACAATTCCAGGGAATTTAAGGTTTCAAAATCTGCAATCTCAGGGAATTTGAGGTTTCAAAATCTGCAATCCCAGGAAATTTGAGGTTTCAAAATCTGCAATCTCAGGGAATTTGAGGTTTCAAAATCTGCAATTCCAGGGAATTTGAGGTTTCAAAATCTGCAATCTCAGGGAATTTGAGGTTTCAAAATCTGAAATTCCAGGGAATTTAAGGTTTCAAAATCTGCAATCTCAGGGAATTTGAGGTTTCAAAATCTGCAATTCAAGGGAATTTAAGGTTTCAAAATCTGCAATCCCAGGAAATTTAAGGCTTCAAAATCTGCAATCTCAGGAAATTTAAGGTTTCAAAATCTGCAATCCCAGGAAATTTAAGGTTTCAAAATCTGCAATCTCAGGGAATTTGAGGTTTCAAAATCTGCAATCCCAGGAAATTTAAGGTTTCAAAATCTGCAATCCCAGGAAATTTAAGGTTTCAAAATCTGCAATCTCAGGGAATTTAAGGTTTCAAAATCTGCAATCCCAGGAAATTTAAGGTTTCAAAATCTGCAATCTCAGGGAATTTGAGGTTTCAAAATCTGAAATTCCAGGGAATTTAAGGTTTCAAAATCTGCAATTCCAGGGAATTTAAGGTTTCAAAATCTGCAATTCCAGGGAATTTGAGGTTTCAAAATCTGCAATTCCAGGGAATTTAAGGTTTCAAAATCTGCAATCTCAGGGAATTTGAGGTTTCAAAATCTGCAATCTCAAGGAATTTAAGGTTTCAAAATCTGCAATTCAAGGGAATTTAAGGTTTCAAAATCTGCAATCTCGGGGAATTTGAGGTTTCAAAATCTGCAATCTCAGGGTATTTAAGGTTTCAAAATCTGCAATTCAAGGGAATTTAAGGTTTCAAAATCTGCAATCTCGGGGAATTTGAGGTTTCAAAATCTGCAATCTCAGGGAATTTGAGGTTTCAAAATCTGCAATCTCAGGGAATTTGAGGTTTCAAAATCTGCAATCTTAGGGAATTTAAGGTTTCAAAATCTACAATCTCAGGGAATTTGAGGTTTCAAAATCTGCAATCTCAGGGTATTTAAGGTTTCAAAATCTGCAATTCAAGGGAATTTAAGGTTTCAAAATCTGCAATCTGGGGGAATTTGAGGTTTCAAAATCTGCAATCTCAGGGAATTTGAGGTTTCAAAATCTGCAATCTCAGGGAATTTGAGGTTTCAAAATCTGCAATCTTAGGGAATTTAAGGTTTCAAAATCTGCAATCTCAGGGAATTTGAGGTTTCAAAATCTGCAATCTCACGGAATTTGAGGTTTCAAAATCTGCAATTCCAGGGAGTTTCAATTTCTTTGTATAGTTGGCGGGACAATCATGAAAATTATACACATAACAAAGGAATCTGAAACTATTTTCAACAAATATGATAAACAGACATTGAAGATGGAGCTATTGTCATTTAGAAAACGTATCACTTGGATCAAATTTAGCCCTGGACACGAATTGCTCACTTTTATAGTACATATTGTAATACATATGTTTTAGTTCTACCTTTACAGATCCTTCCTCATTTCCAATGTATCTATAGCTGTGACAACGAGGTAAAGTTAATATACGAGCAGTTTTAGGTTTGAAACCTAACTTCAAATTGTCTTATAGCATTTTTTATAGATCTTTTTTTTTTTACCATACCATTTATAAAAAGTATCACTATTAGCAATTATCCTTCACAATATGTAGAATGATTTAATGAAAAATATAATCTTAATGCTATGACGAATAATCTTCATTCAGTATTTTTTTTTTTTTTTTTGACAGGAAATCCTGACTGATATGAGGGCTAGCAAGGTTTACTTATAAATAGGAGAACTGCTGAACAAGAATATTCAAAACACTGTTAAACAGGAAGAGAACATCTACAAATAGACTCTTCTTTCACGGAAATTTAAATTAGACATGTCTTGTAAACGAAGAAATCACCAGAACAATAATTCACTCAATTATGTTTTCATTTCAAATATAAAGAAATTATGTCATTAAAAATACTAACGCAATAACAGTCCACTGCAAACGACCCCACTGTTACGCTATTGCAACTCTGAAAGAACATAATTACAGCAGAACAAAAGAGGGGCACTCAGTTGAGAGCATGCCTTCGCCACCCTAAACAGTCTTATTTTGCTCTTACCTGCTTACCTGAACTTCACTATTTTCTTCAAAATCTGATAAAGTTGTCCTTGGGTCATACCCCACACCTTCACCAAGCTTCGTTGAAATTGGTTCTCCAGTTATTTTTACAAACAAAAATAAACTAAGAAAATATTTGCCATTAAATTAGCATTGCGATTGTGTTCAAAGTACTGCTGCGAAATTGTACTTTGATGTGCTTTATGCAAAATGTTACACATTCATCCATAGGTCACACCCAACATAACTTCCAAGTATGATGAAAATAGATATGGTGGTTTTTGTGAAAAGTAAATAAATAAATAAACTAGGAAAACATATGATGGACGAAATCAGTAACTTCTATCAATAAGATATCTACATCACCCAATTTTAATAAAGTCATAGCGATTGTTAACAGAGAATCTCAATTTCAGAAAATGATGGTGTGAATAAGGATCTAATCAATGTCCAAGATATCTTAATTGTCTCACCCACCAATGGCTAGCTGTCATTGTAGCCCTAGTTGATTACAAGCTAATAGCATAGGGTCTTCACACTCTACGCTCGTCTTTCTGATGGTCTTGTTATATATCAGCATTTGACTACTACTACTTCTAATTTAATGAGAAAGAGATATAGGTGGTTTGGCATACAATTATGCCAAGAAAAGATGATTTCTTTTGAAAATTAGAAACAGAAAAAACTAGCATAACAGG
>NC_090759.1:51334158-51336658 GCF_036898095.1 Palaemon carinicauda
CGCGTACACTAGTAATAATAGTAATAATAATAAGACACATCTACTCTTATTTCATTATGTTATTGTTGTAGCGCCTATCTCCATTTTTTTTTTTTTAATAACTATATCTATGTTACGGCCATTCAACGCAGATGAAAGCAAAACGTAAATTAATCCATGAACTACAAAGGGTATATAGTCAAACTAAATTATTATTATTATTATTATTATTATTATTATTATTAGCCAAGCTACAACCCCAGTTGGAAAAGCAAGGTGCTATAAGCCTAAGGGCTCCAACAGGGTAAAATAGCCCGGTGAGGAAAGGAAATAAGGAAATAAATAAATAAAAGAATGACAATTTTTAAACAGCTCTTTGTCTTATAGATAAATCTTGCACCAGAGGGATCATCATATACAGGGTTTAAAATTTTATGTTAAATACCTTAGTTTGAGGTAATTTGCATGGTTTCAAGGTAATTCTAAGGTAATCTGGGTTATACTAGATTTTAATTTAAGGAAATTGGAAAAGTTTTAAGGTAATCTAGGGTAAATAGCCGCATCATCTAAGGTAATGGTCATGGTCAAGTTTAAACCCTGTTTATATACCTATCGTGGGTTGGTGAAAGGTTGAAATTAAATGAATTGAATAAAAATCTTAGAGAGAGAGAGAGAGAGAGAGAGAGAGAGAGAGAGAGAGAGAGAGAGAGAGGTGCCTCATACAGGTAGGGAGACAGTGGAAGGTTGGTTCTAGGACCCTAGGGGGAAGGGGTGACGAAATGATGAATGCATCCGAATACTTTCCATGGATACTGGGAATTTCTTTCATCTGTCAAGAGTATGTAGCTTATGCATACAGTTATGGTAAAGCACTATGCAGTCAGATAAGGCGATGTGTAAAATAACTGTGGAAAACTATAGTGGTGATCCAGGATTAGAAATTTAACTATAAGAGAGGTTAGGCCTACTCGAGTGCCATATGTGGACGAGATCATGATGAGGAGTAGATGGAGATGGTTAGTTCACAAAACGTTAAGCTGGGTTCCACAAGGCAATAGAAGAGTTGGAAGACCCAGGCCTACATGGTTGAGGACTATGATGCGCGAAGTAGGAGATGGTGAATGGAGAAGTATTGAATTAATAGCTCAAGATAGAGACGACTGGCGAAATCTAACCGAGGCCCTTTTCGTCAATATGCGTAAGAGGAGATGATGATGATGATGATCCAACACTTCGTTACAGTTAAAAAAAGTGGCAATACAGCTGCTGAAATGCGTAGTGCAAGGACCATTAGAAAAAAAAAATTAAAAAAAAAAAACCGAAGCAATCATAAAGATTTTAAGGTTTTTGTTCATCATTATTTGGTTATAAGCCCGTGATAAACTAAGTTTATAATAAGTGAATAATATTACATTATATCGAATCAACAGTGGTGCTTTGTATTATCATTTATTATTATTACTGGTTCAAATACCTCCATCGACAAACATATAAAATTAGAGCTGTTGATAATTGCAGTATTTGTCATAGCAATTTTTTTTCAGAAATCTATATAGATTAGAGAATCGTTGGCATTAGGCATGAACTATACTATTCACACAGCTATGATAGCTATAGAAATATTCTTGCTGAGGATGCAAAATTACCACAAAAATTCTGCAATAAATGATGGATTGATTAATTTCCTGCAGACTCATTTTTCATCAAGCGATATATTCTGACATAAAAAATGTAACAAAGTTTACACGAACACACTTACATACATATATTGCATACGTGTAAAAATATAATTGCAACCTCTCTCTCTCTCTCTCTCTCTCTCTCTCTCTCTCTCTCTCTCTCTCTCTCTCTCTCTCTTTTCCTGAAACGTGTCAGATGCATGCATTGTCTACACTTTTACCTATCCTCCCCCCCTCCCCCTACATTCATCCTGAACGGCCTCCTGATATTGACCAGTTCCCACGACTGTTTATCCACACTTGAATACAATTCACGAATTTCACGGTTGTCATTTTCGGACCCAGAGAACCGAGGCTACGATAAGCTCCAAAATCCAACCGGACCAGAAATAAAAACTCGGTTTGCGTTAATTTCTCATTTCAGTAATCGAGTATTATTGTTACCGAGGTGTAAGTACTATGCAGTAACTGGTCCCCCCCCCCCACCCCCCTTGTTACTACGTGACAATTGAGCAGTTTGATTATTTTGTATTTAAGCGTTAGGTGGTGGTATTTAGTGTCATCCAGTGGTAAAAGTATGCTCATGTTACCAAATGGGTAATGTGAGTGCGTGATTGATTATTTTTTAATTGATGACAATTGTGGGGGTTCTATTTGCTACAAGTTAATTGCCTGATTTTGCTATTAAGGATCACTATCTATTTGATAAGTTTTGTCTCATTATATTTTGTTTTATTGGATTAAAAGTGTAAAATTGTAAAACAGCATAATTGAAACTTTCCCAGTTATAAATAAAATCGGTTTCAACTTAGAGAATTGTCCACTGCATAGAAATCGTCCAG
>NC_090759.1:51339158-51346658 GCF_036898095.1 Palaemon carinicauda
AGAGAGAGAGAGAGAGAGAGAGAGAGAGAGAGAGAGAGAGAGAGAGAGAGAGAGAGAGAGAGAGACCTTACTGGACAAATTGCAGAGAAATGCTAAAGGATGAATCCCGTTTGAAATGTCTGTGATATGTAGAAGATGCAAGACATGCAAAATTTTAATTCGTTAATAAGAAGAAATTCATAAAAACTAACATTACCATCGTAATTACTTAATTTCCTTACATTGTGATTCTTCAAACAAATAAATGGAAAATTGGCATGAAACAAATACATAAATAGCATATTTTAGGTAGGTTTAAGCAAAATAAGTAACGGATAATGAAGGGAATGAGAAATGTGTGTATTCCACATAGGCAATCATATTCAGATATTATTATTATTATTATTATTATTATTATTATTATTATTATTATTATTTTATCCAGACCTTATGTTCTTGATATTCTCACTGATGTATAAGAATACAAATATCTGAAATAATATATCTAGAAATCGGACCATTTGTTGCCTCGTTATTGGTAAAAGCAAATATTTTTATAGAGACAAAGCATACAAAAAAAAAGGCAAGATTTCTTCCGTCTGCATTGCCCATCTTCTATATTATTTCCTCAGCTATAGAAGTTGGAGTAAACCTATTTTCTATATGGGCTCACCCCGCGGGGGGTAGTACAGCCACTGCACCTTGCCCAGCATGCTGTAGGTATTAACTAAGGCCTCTTACAAAAGTTACTTGATTAAGCATGATTTCGGAGAATGGTATCGAAACTTTGCTCTGTAGGGTTGTGGTGGCCTGTTGGTAACGTTCCTGCCTGAGGATTACCCGACAGGGGTTCGAGTCCCGCTCAAGTTTGTTAGTTCCTTAGGTCGCTGCAACCTCACCATCCTTGTGAACTTAGGATGGGGGTTTGGGGCAGCCTATAGGTCTACCTACTGAGTCATCAGCAGCCACTGTCTGATCCTCCCTGGTCCCAGCTTGAATGGAAAGGAGGCTTGGGAGCTCATCATGTGTATATATGGTCAGACTCTAGGCCATTATCCTGCTTGCCATGGCAATGTTACTGTCACTTGCCTATGCCATTCATGACCGGCCTTTAAACCTTTAAACTGCTCGTTTTGACAGAAAAGCTGAATCACCTACACTTCCTCGACAGTTAAGCGCGAGAGCTGAATAGTTTTGCGCTTTGCTGAGTGGCCCCTTCCTCTTATTCCATTCAAGCTCTGTAATTAACAGCAGCAATGGATGCTTTATCCGTGCCTGTATTCTCGGCCAGGTATTTTGAGTGGACAAAAGCAATTACTTGTTTATATTATAACAAATATATGGCAGTATTACATTATTTCTCAAGTAGCTAATCATCCGATTTTTTTAATCTAACCAGATTTTTTTTTTTTTATGATAAACTTCAAGCCGTAAAATACGCTGGGTATTTTCTTAATTTCAATTGGCTAGTTGTCATTTCCGTATCTCTAAGGAGATATTAGAAAATACAAAATATTTTGCTTTGTACATCAAGAATTAGAACGTATGGCAAAATATGAAAGCCCATGTTCATGAAATTATTGTAAAAAATCTTCAACAACAACAAAAACGTTAAATAAAAGTTTAGCAACCGTAACTCAACGCACAACTACTTCAATCATTTTCAGAACGCCGTTAAATATTGTGATATGATACTCCAACCCATATGTCGATGCTTTTATATGAATCAGTTTACCAGTATATCTTTATATAAAATAATTTACCCTTCATATCATGAAGAACGTTTCATATGCCTGCATCAAAATGACAATGAAAAATAAACCAAACCCTTACAAAGACAAGGACTCGAGAAGGTCAACTTAACCTTCAAAACGCGGGATTTGATATCTATTCGAAAGGATGGGAACGATGTTGAATGGAATTTTTGTTTTTGTGGAACATATATAGAATTCATTATTTTTGCACGACGCAAAGGTTCTGTATTGAGTAAAGATGATCAGTGTTCATCTTTGAATGAAACAAAGCCTATTTATATATTTCAGCTTACCTTTTCCATGTCTTGGATGGAAACTTGACTGTAACAGTATAAAAGATGCACCCATTTGGAGATCGCTACAAGATTTGAGGATTTTTATGGAATGAATATATATATATATATATATATATATATATATATATATATATATATATATATACATATATACATATATACATATATACATATATATATATATATATATATATATATATATATATATATATATATATATATATATACAGCGTGCTTCCCTAATAATGTAACACAGACCGTCCCAAAAAGCTAATGGAAAGTGTGAAAATGACACTCGAAATCATTATACCAAAGAAATATTTCACCCGATCATTGATCAATTAGAATATAATACCGTATTTATAGCCTTTGCCTATATTTCTCATCATTATTAAAATTCATAACATTTGATATTGACAACAGGCAACTAATAACTGATAAATTTTTGTTAAGATATGGTTAAACACGATCTTGGCTCAAACAAACGTGGGCACAATATTCCGATACCATACCTCGACACAGATGTGAAGCACAATCTAAAGGCAAACTTGCTCACGCGTCGTGTATAAGAGACCTAAAGGATATTTGCAAAGGTCCTTCAGCTCCTACCTACACTTGTTTTATGTTCTACATACCTCACCTTTTTCTCTCAAATCTTTCCTAACTTTTACCTCGGTAACCCCTTAGAGGTTTACCCTAAATGCAATTGTGGGGGCTGATTGGCATCACAGACCCCAGCTCAGGGATGTTTTGCCCAAATTCATAAATCCAATCAAAGGGGGCAAAGATCTTGAATGATCTTATATGCCTTTGGTTGGGTTCTTCTTCAAAGGGCTTATCCACTACGATTCCAAACTATCCAGTGATAGAAAATCCACTTGAATGCAGAATATTCATGATTTCAGCATCACTTTCGGGTTTTGAAACTCTCTGACTTTTTAAAAGACATTTATAAAGCAAACATACATTTTCCTTACACTAATTGTTTTAAATGCATATTTACAATCCATCTCTCATAGGGGGTTATTATCATGTACCATTTCCTCCCAATTTCATAAAACATCAAATACTAGAACAAGCTACATGTTTTCCTCTGCAAAGTCCATCTTCTAGATATTTACACTGATCTACATGAATGCAAATATCTGAAAGAAAATAGCTAAGAATCGGACCATCGCCACCTTAAAGATTTGGTACCAGCACTTATTCATCAAGGGACAAAGCATACAAGAAAAAGTTACACTTTTACAATCTGCATAGCCCATCTTCTCCAGTATATTATTACCTGAGATGTAGAAGTTGGAAAAAGTCCATTTTTCATTTGGGCAAATATCTTGAATTAGCTCACCTATGGTTTAGGTGGATTCATCTTTAAGGGGCTATTCTACCACGACTGTAGACCATGGATACCGAATCAAAATGAATTCAGAATGTTTATTATTATTTTAGCATCACATCAGTATAAATCTCATTTCCAAGATACCCAATGAAAACGTAACAAATGATAATACAGATCTTCGATTGTAAATTTCCTTCCTAATTTCGGGCAAATTCTTTCGCCAAATCCACGGCGCTCATATGGCCAGTCTGTATTAATCATCACGTGGTTTAGCGATTGATATGTTATTGTGTGATATGCCTTTAGTGCATAATTCTTCGAGTTTTGATGCTGGGTCTCTCATGACAGTTAAGATGAAGAATTGGTAAAAGAGCATTCTAGAAGCTATCTCCTTGGCTAGGGTTCGATTTCCCACATTCGCCATGACGAGTAAATCTTGCGACAGGACTTGCCAAGTTCACATTATTCATAATTTGCACTTTGTTTCGAAACAACTTTTCTGGCATGTGAATAGTTCCAGCTCAATACCTTGGCCCCACAAGAAATCCCTAAATAAATGACTATCTGTAAAGTGCAATACATTCTGGGCGGGCACAGCGTTCCGATATATCATTCACTACCACTTCTCTGTCCTGGAATTGAGGATGAAACTGAAAGTAGCTACTTTGTTTGTGTAAATCTAATTCCATTATAAAAGGTGTCATCGTCGCCGTCTAAATATAGAAGACATATATACATTATATTATATATACAGTATATATAATACATATGGACACAAACATATGCATGTATATATAAATTATACATGTGCATATATATGTGTATATAATCATCATCATCATGATCTCCTACGCCTATTGACGCAAAGGGTCTCAATAAGGGGATTCATAGGCTAGATACGTCAAAGGATAACCAGTTCCTTGTGATAGGCTATGCAGTGCTTATCTAAGGCAAGTGACCCCTGCCGGTCCAAACTAATTCTAGTAAGATCAACTGCAAGGGATCAAGAGTAAAAGCCGGATAGAGAGGTTGTCTATGGCCTTAAACCCAATCCGTCATCCTGCTGCCAGTGACTTCATCGACATTTGGGGGGTCATTTTCTCCACAGCCAAAGTTCTCATTACTCCAAGTTGCCCATCCGCCTATACGAGTATAAACGTTGGCAAACATGGATTGCTGGGATATATAATAGAGAGAGAGAGAGAGAGAGAGAGAGAGAGAGAGAGAGAGAGAGAGAGAGAGAGAGAGAGAGAGAGAGAGAGAGATTGATTATTCCATAAATAAGAAATTGGTTTACTTTTTAGTTTTAAATAGTATACTCATATAGATTGATTGATTTGAGGTCTTCTGGCTTCCTGACATATATATGTGTGTGTGTGTGGGTGTGTGGTGTGTTTGTGTATCAGACAACTGGGAAGCATGTATTCACACAGTTTCACTCATACAAGAGTATGATCGAAATTATTGCTCTATATAAACTATACTATTCTAAGAAAAAGGTAAAAGTTTCTTATTATGGAAATTAACGTACACACATGTATATATATATATATATATATATATATATATATATATATATATATATATATATATAAAACACACACACACACACACACACACACATATATATATATATATATATATATATATATATATATATATCTATATATATATAACTCAGTGAGGAAAGGATATGAGGAAAAACTACAGGAAGTTTAGGAACAATAATAACATTAAAATGAATCTTTCATATATAAACTATAAAACTTGAAAATAAGAAGAGGATAAAAACTTCAAAATAACAAGAGGAAGAGAAACAAATTAGAATGGTGTGCCCGAGTGTACCCTCAAGTAAGAGATCTCTAATCCAAGACCATGGTACGGAGGCTATGGCACTAACCAAGACCATGGTACGGAGGCTATCTCAATACCCATGACTAGAGAACAATGGTTCGATATATATATATATATATATATATATATATATATATATATATATATATATATATATATATATATATATATATATATATATAAGCAACAAATACCCTCTAAAATTGTATTCATTCTCTCACAGAATCAGACCCATATGGAAATGGTTTTAATTATATGGATACGAAGATTAGCACCAAAAAGAAATTAATGTAAGTTGCCTTACTCTTTGGTCACGAAGAGAAAAAAGTTGATTCCGACTCTGCCCTACAGATTCCTAACAAAATTACGATTTGTTTTTACAATCAAAATCAACTCTTATCCACAGCAATAAAATATTGGTAAGTTTGCAACACTTGGAAGGTTAATGATTATACCTCTAAAAATCTAATTCGCTCTGATACGGGATCATGCCTGGGGAGGAATTCCTACGTATTTTCTACTGTAAGAGTTTGAGATATTTTTCTAATTTCAGTGTTTTCTCATTTCCAAGATCTTACTTTTGTAAAGTACGTCTGGGTTATTTTTCGGAGCAGGACAAGATGAGGATGAAAAGTTGGTAGTGTTAGAAGTCATATGATTTAAGGAACTAAGTAAAACGCCAAGGACTAAAGCGAAAGTAGAGAACATTACAAAGTAAATGTTTGTTTAGGCATATTAGCTTTGAATATATATATATATATATATATATATATATATATATATATATATATATATATATATATACATATATATATATATATATATATATATACACATATATATGCATATATATATATATATATATATATATACACACACACATATATATATATATATATATATATATATATATATATATATATATACACATATATATAAATAAATTAAATATATATATATAAGTATATATAAATAAATATATATATATATATATATATATATATATATATATATATAAATATATATACATATATATATATATATATATATATATATAATACACGCAAATTTATGTATTATATATATATATATATATAGTATATATATACTATATATATATATATATATATATATTATATATATATATATATATATATATACACATATATACATACATAAATATGAGTAGGTATGTATATGCTAAGGTAAAGGTAAATAAAAAGCAAACACCTCAACCTAGTGGGATACAGAATAATAAAGATATCTGAACAACACACCAAACGGGGATTAAGGGATCCAAACGAGGAATATAGGAGGATTTTGAAAATCTAACTGAATGCAGATTTTCGTCAAAACAACAATAGCTGTTATTAATATGGAGCCCAAAAACACGCGTAGAGTTTGCGAGGTGCTCTGTTTGAGCCTTGCCCCAGGGTGCTCGATCTATTTCGTTTAATCCTGTTACTTCCAAGATCGCAAACATGCTATATTCATCTCGCCTTGTTCAGAAGAAAACATCCCGTATTTATTTTCTTTACTAGAGGGTAAGATAAGGGAATTAAGTAAACAAGAGTAAGAAGAAAATTCTCAAATTTGTCGATTGAAATATACCAAGACGGTAATGAATGTTTAGCATAATTTCTTATCTTATTATTCTTTCCCCAACAGTAACCTCAATATCACAAAAGACTGTAGCATTCCTCTTTCCATAACAACAGTATTCATTCATAACCTATTTTCTTATACAATTTTCTATATAAATAATAACTAAGACAATATTTCAAATATCCGGTCCTTTTTATCAAAACATAATTTCTATTGTACGACAATACACACACACACACACACACACACACACATACACACATACACACACACACACATATATATATATATATATATATATATATATATATATATAATATATATATATATACATACATACATACATAAATACATACAAACAACAATTGCAGCCGTTTCTAGTCCAATGCAGGACACAGGATTCAGACATGTCATTATACATGTCTTGGTTCAGTAGTAATATCCTTTCTCATAATCTTCTATAAGCATTGAGTTAAGATGTTGCTACATGCTGCCTTCAGGTAAAGATCCCACAGTTTGCGAGTTAGAATCCCACAAGGGAAGGTAAAGCTGTTCTATCATTTTCTTCATAAAAAAATCTTACACTGTGCAAGTATATTGAAACAGTTGTTAAGAAAAGAGTAACATCTCATCTCCATTGATATAACGTACCATAAATATATTTGACCCAGAT
>NC_090759.1:51356658-51361658 GCF_036898095.1 Palaemon carinicauda
TATATATATGTATAATATATATATATATATATATATATATATATAAATATATATATGAGAGAGAGAGAGAGAGAGAGAGAGAGAGAGAGAGAGACCAGAAAATATTAAATCCGATGTTAGTTGTTCAATCTATACCATAACAATTAATCCTTCCCCACACACAATAAACTAGACAGGGATTTCCTGAAAACCAACATATCTGAAATAAATATTGATGAAAACGAAAAGTAGCAGCGATGAAAAGTCCCAGGACGCAAAGAATATCTGTACAAAGAAACGGTTGTTCGTAAAGAGGGTACTAAAACGAATGAACGGACAAGCCAATGGAGAAATTGGCATGCATTGATGGAAAGATAAGTACTCAGTACAAGATGCTGGGTCAGACACCAAGATCGTATAGTTATCGTAAATATGTAAAGATAATGCTTTATATTCGGCCTTTTACAACTGCAAGATTTCATTAAACAGCTGAATATTTCTTAAATCACAGAGTGAAATTTACACTTTTAAATATCACAGAAAACTAAAACTTTCTGAAAGTTATGATTTTCATATATATCCCATATGAAAATCATATATCTTTATCCCACAACTATAACCCATGAAGATGCAAATGTAACCAAATGATTTAAAATACGAACAGACAAACTTCACGCACAGATGCTGGATAAAAACAAACTAATATAAATATGAATACATTTTGTGAGAATCTTCCATGCGTCTCCAAGAAGCCTAGCATTTTGCAAAGTTATCTAGGAAACCCGTTGGTTGAGGGAACGCTCATCTAATTGATCGATGAACTCGATTCTTATCTCGCTGAAAAAGTTCCGCGGTGACAGAAGTTTCCCCGAAGGTTATTTTATGCTTAATTACATCCAGAAATGGTTCCCTTTAAGACCTTCCCCGACTGATGGTGACCTAGATTCTTAACAGGAACCTAACTAATATAAGTTTATGATATAAGCAGCTATCTTTATTATAACTATTATTATCTATATATTAATACGATATCGTGTGTCATTAATTGTGTGTCACGCTTTAAAAAAAAAAAAAAAAAAACGGAAATAATTTCATGGTATACTTTTACAAATTCACATTAGACTTTGATTACTTAAATAAAGTACATCTTATATAGTTTCCCCAATTTTGTCTTTAGCATCTGAATTTTTTTTAAATATTAGACAAAAAAATTGAGTTCTATTAATTTCCATAACCTAAATTATAAAATTAATCTCGGGACATTTTATTCAAACGTGTAAAGGTTAGTAACAAGATAATTAGTATTGAAAATATAATTTTGTGTAATTTACACGGGTTCCGCTAGTTATTATTATTATTATTATTATTATTATTATTATTATTATTATTATTATTATTATTATTATTGGAGGAATAAACCACACATTTATGTTTGTCAGGATTCAGGAACTTCTGTCTGAATTAAAATTGATAAAATTGGGAGATTTCGAGACCCTAAGAAAACTCCTATAAACAACAGTATAAAATTTGGGTTATGAAGAGCAATATTTTATATTATCTATAAACATAAGAAATATCAAATAAACCAACACAAACGAAGAGTGGCTGACAGTGGCATAAGAGGAATGGAAACCGAAAGGACAACATTCTAAATCGACTCAGCCTCTTAAATTCAGGTGTCAACATCGGCCACAATGACACGAAAAAAAAAAAATCTAACGAAGTTTAATGGTTATGTTCCGCACTTGCTTTCATACACGCTCGTACACTGTAAGTTTTCTCTATTTATCTTATCACTCGCTCTTCCCTGCACTGTTAAAGACCAACCTGTGTTATGCTAGCTCATGTTCTATTACGTTTGAATGCATGTGACTTTCTTGGTCCAAAGTCGCTGTATATAAACTAGATTGTTTAATAAAGTTGAGTTGCATTCACTTCGCCTCTCGGATATCACCTAGCTAGCGAGGCACATTTGGGACCTCGGATTGACGAGGAGTACAGTATTACTTACACAATATTTCTTTTTATTTAAGTAAGGAAGGACATTAAGACTAACCAATAATATAAATGTATTTATAGTCTTGTCATATTCCACCACAGTGTAACCGATATGCTACAATAATGTCATCAGGAAATACGAGCAAAAGTAATAATTCTTCCGGTAATAGCTTTAATATATTTACCTTTTTTTCCAGAACCTGTAACCAAATACAATACATACATTGCACAGACGAGAGAGAGAGAGAGAGAGAGAGAGAGAGAGAGAGAGAGAGAGAGAGACTGACAGTTGTCACAGGTCATCCATTCCATTTACGTGGATTCGCCTCCTCCAGCGACAGAATAATCTTGGGAGCTATAGAGTTGGGTCTCTGTCTCTGCAGCTTTTACTGAGACAAATGTATTAGACCACTTTGTTCGTTTCTCTTTCAAGAATTCTTTATAGAATCTGAATTTTATAAAATGCAAGAATTTTATTACATCTGCCATATCTGGAATGCATCCCCAAACCCTTTACTTTTCTGACATCAGCGGCTACACTATTTCAACATATTAAAAGAATAATTTATTGAGCGCATCCACATTTTTATTTTCCTAAAATCTTTGTAGAATATTTTTCAATCTATTCCTGCATATATATATATATATATATATATATTATGTAAATATATATATATATATATATATATATATATATATAATATATATATGAGAGAGAGAGAGAGAGAGAGAGAGAGAGAGAGAGAGAGAGAGAGAGAGAGAGAGTTTTAATATCCTAAATCCTCACCTCTTGAGCAATTTATAGTAGGTAGCCTACTCAAGTACCGGTGCTTTAAAACAATTAATTACAATCTCTTTTTACTACCCATAAATTACAAGTACCCCACTTCAAGCATCTTAGCATGCTAGTATCAAGATAAACAGAAGATTAGATAAGAAATTTTGTAGATGGGAATGGAGGAATACAATAGTTGGAGATATGGGATCAGATAACCGACCTTTTAGTTGATAGAAGGATACCGGTTGGGAAGAAGCTGATGACTTGTGTCTCCAAACATTGTGTACAGTTCCACTTATTGTAGATTCATATTTAAGTACAAGACAAGTTTTCAAGGCATATATTGATATAAAAGACTAAGTTAACCTACAAAATAATCAAGAGGAAAAGGAAAAATATCAACCAATGCTAGTTTACTTTCATTCATATCCAGCCTGTAGCTCTACAATTGAAAGGCTCAATAATCGATAAATTGAATCTAGAATAACCAGTGATACAATTGGCCTGACCACAGACGAGCTTGAATTAATAGACTACTACTTAACAAACGTGTGCCAAAAGAATTATCACAAGAAAATTCTTCAACTGAATATTAACAAAAATATATAGCCGTCTTTAAAACCATCTTAAATATCTCCAAAAGCCTTTTTGAACCGGATATTGCATGAAAGAACGGTCCCATTAACCAAAGGTTTTTCGTTACGAATGAATGGAAGATAAGTAGAAGCCTGGAGGTGATCTGAACAAATAACTTCACAAAGGCGAACTCACTATCAATAGCCAATTGGCTTCGGTTGACTTTAGGATCGACAGAGATCATGTTCAACTGCACCTCGAGTATCATACCTCTACTGAGGCTCTTGTGTTCATCGTCCGATGAGGGGTACAGAATTGGATTCCAAAGTCTCAATCGAAAATATCATCATAATCAGCATAAGCCGTTACTAGTCCACTGCAGAACAAAGGCCTCAGACATGTCCCACTCGCGCCTGTTTATGTTCTTTCTATGTCCATTTATACCCGGAAATTTTCTTGCTTCGTCAATCTATCGTCTTCTCTTTCTTTCCCTGCTTCTTTTTGCAATCTATAGGGATCCATTTTTATATTCTTTTTGTCCATCTATTTATTCTATTATGTCATTTTCATATGTCCTCCCCATGTCCATTTTTTTTCCTTACATGTTGTTAGAATATCTTCTCCTTTAGTTTGCTCTCGTATCCATGTCGCTCTTTTTCTGTCTGTGTTAATCCCATCGAATATATACCTATATTTAAAAAAAAAAAAAAACATTATTTTGAGGTACTTACACCTGAAGGGGGGCAGGGCAGCCCATAGCAATTACAGGTCTTCAAAGATATTGATTATGTGCGGCCCTAAATAGTCTCAATTAGATGGCCGCTGGTCAGGATAAGGGACAAGAGTAACCAGTTATTCTTCCTTGTAATCGTCATGGAGACATTCATTCACCATTGTCACAGCTCAGTCGATGCTATTACTACATCATGATCATTATTCCCTGCATTCCATTGGTCTGTTGGTATCATTAACTCTAATAGACTATAAAAGGGTTATAGATTTTCAGACTATTAATATCCACAGTTCATATATATCCGATCATTACACCTAGCAATTATCTTCACCTATACATACATACATACACACACACACACACACACATATATATATATATATATATATATACTGTATATATACACATGCATATACATATGAATATATACGTATATACAGTATGTATATATAATATATATACATATATACTGTATGTGTCTGTATATATATACATATACATATATACATACACACACATATATATACTGTATATACGTGTGTATATATATATATATATATATATATAAACATATATATATATATATATATAAACATATATATATATATATATATATATATATATATATATATATATATATACAATCGAATTGAAATTTAGCTGCTGAAAAGGGGATGTAGCTAGTCATTATATCTAAATATGTATCAGCCATACTTACATATTCAAACTATTTGCATACCGTATAAATACCATATTGATCAGGGTCTGTGTTCAATATTCAGTTATTTAATATTCAATACACGTTGCACTCCTGTTAATTACTCTTGAGTTGATAAACGACTGTTCAGACCCAGAGGGAAATTTTCGAAATATGCTGTTTATTTCAATGATCACTTTATCTATACACTGTTGAAAATTTGCATAAAAAAAAAGAAA
>NC_090759.1:51366658-51376658 GCF_036898095.1 Palaemon carinicauda
AATGAGCAGCTTTTTCTAAAAGAAATTCAGGATTTATAACAGGATAATACATACACATATACACACACATACACATACAGACACACACACACACACATATATATATATATATATATATATATATATATATATATATATATATATATATATATGCAAGCAATTACTAGTCCACTGCAGAACAAAGGCCTCAGACATGTCCTTCCGCTTGCGTATGTTTATGGTCTTTATGTGCCAGTCCACGCCCGCAAACTTTCTAGTTCGTCAATCCATCGTCTTCTCTTCCTTCCCCTGCTTCTTTCAGAATCTCTAGGGACCCATTCTGTTATTCCAAATGTCCATCTATTATCTGCCATTCTCATTATATGTCCTGCCCACGTCCGTCTTTGTTTCTTGCAAGTTGTTAGAATATCCTCTTCTTTAGTTCGCTCTCATATCCATGTTGTTCCATTACTGTTTCTTAGTGTTATTCCTATTATTAATCTTTCCATAGCTTTTTACGTTGTAACTAACTGATGTTCTAAGGCTTTAGGAAGACTCCAAGTTTCTGATGCATAAGTTAATACTGGTAGAACTATCTAATTATATATATATATATATATATATATATATGTGTGTGTGTGTGTGTGTGTATGTATATGCGAGAGAGAGAGAGAGAGAGAGAGAGAGAGAGAGAGAGAGAGAGAGAGAGAGAGAGAGAGAGAATATTTTCAAGAATAACGGTGTTACACGAGAAGCAACAGAATCAATGACCACTGCCACATGCATGCTGTTAATGCTGAACATTGATTCCACATCCTATGCAAGAAAAAGAAAGAAAAAAATCCATAATATATTTCTTTCAGACTTACACATAGGCACATAAGAAGTACATGCCCCCTGCCTACACCCCTACACCCTTTTCTCAAACTCGTTACCCTATACACAAACATATAACAAAACACATATTTTTCTAAATATTTCTTGATGTCTTCAGCTTATCAGAAGAAAAATTACATTTTCTCTGATAAAAAATTTAAGTTAAACAGTCAATTCGTAGGTCAATACAATCGTGATAATAACTATTTGGTTATAAAGATAAGGAAAAGGAGACGCAAGCAAATCTCATTACCTCCATTTACCTCAAAAACCAATAGTCAAAATTCACATTTATTTTTGAAATTTATTCTTAATTAGTAAATATCTACCCCTGAACCATTTTCGTTTCCCACGACACCATTGGTATGTGTTATGCATTATTTTATTCAGTGTTAATATCTTTAAAATGTCCCTTTGAATCTTCTAACATCTAGAAGGCAACGGTTGCCACGGAGGACTTCATCCCTATTAAGAAGAAATTGGTTTCATAATCTAGTTTAAAAGGTACTTTGGGGATTTCAGTAATGGACGTCATTTGGTGGCGGTCTCCGGGGAATGTTTCACGCTCAGTGGTGTTATATTCTTTTCTTCCTTTTCTTCTTCTTCACCTGATTTACTACCTGGTTCTTTTTAGGTCACGACATTAACGATAGGTTGTTCATTTTCCACCAACATAAAGAAGGAGGAGTTTATACTAACGACTTATACTGCACAGCAATAATGAAAAGAAGCTGTAACCTCTTATTGTGTCCCTTCTTAGGTCACTGAAGACGCACATATAGACGTATATATATATATATATATATATATATATATATATATATACATATATATATATATACATATATATATATATATATATATATATATATATATATATATACATATATATATATATATACATATATATATATATATATATATATGAATAAACACGATGTGATTATATGTACATATTTATCATTGTATATATATATATATATATATATATATACATACATATATATATGCATAAACACAATGTGCTTTTTTGTAAATATTTATCAATGTTTATATGAAAATATATATATATATATATATATATATATATATATTATATACACACATCTCTTAAAATATAGATAGTGAATAACACTACTGCTGTATGAATTTGGCCTAACATTCACTCTCACCAAACCTGTTAACATGAAAGAAACGTAACCTGAAACCGGAATTGCAATTATAAAACGCCCTTCATAGTATTTGCAATATCACGATTAATCTCATTAATAGAATCCCTTCCGGATTAGATTTAACCCTTTCTTATCTCTCCCTTCCGACCTGTGTTCTATATTAGGGGGTCATACCTGTGGCCCTACAGTACTTCCATCATTTAGTAACTAATCAGTTATGAAATCCATGTTAATATCTTTTAGAGATAACATATGATATGTTTTAATATTGTTAATTACTGCCACTTTAGCACATGAAAATAGAACCTGAAAATGTTGTTGCATCAATAGACGTAAGCTCATGACCAACACCGTCAAAGGAACTTGAAACAGGTATTTAGTATGCACAGGAGAACGTAGGGTTACTTGTGAAGTCAATTTGTTACCCTCAATTGGTTTTCACCTCGATTTCATAATCTAAAATACTTCAAACCCTTTATACACAAATTATATATATATATATATATATATATATATATATATAATATATATATATATAAATATATATATATGGCCGAGGACTATGAAGCGTGAAGTAGATGCTGATGAATGGAGAAGTATTGATTTAAAAGCTCAATATAGGGACGACTGGCAAAATCTAACTGAGGACCCTAGCGTCAGTAGGCGTGGGAAGAGATGATGATGATGATGATGATGATACATATACATATATATATATATATATATATATATATATATATATATATATATATATATATATATATATCTTTAAACCCCTACAATATAAATCGAAAGATAATTTACCCATCTCAAGAATACGCAGTAATGGGGCAGAATTGCACACGTACCTGAAAAGAAAGAAAAAAACAGAATATGAAATAAATGGTGCTAAGATTGGATTTCTTTTATAAAAATTGTATCATATGAAACTAAAATTGCATTATCATATAAATGTGTGTTATTAGTGTAGTCAAAGATTTGAACACCGAATAATAACAAAAACAAGAGAAATGCTTACGGACAGTAATTGCTACAAGAGTAGAGTTAACAACACTTGCATATACAAGTGGACTAAACATCTCTATCCAATTTCTTGATCATTTATCGGAAATAAAAACCTATCAAATCATCTACGAATTTCTTCGCAATTAAATGACAACGCATTTAAATTCCCTACAATCTACCTCCCTTCCTCTGAAACTGCTCTCTCTCTCTCTCTCTCTCTCTCTCTCTCTCTCTCTCTCTCTCTCTCTCTCTCTCTCTTGGTTTTTCTCCCTTTTTTAAGGGAACGTTAGGAAGGACAATTCCTCTCCCTTTGATAGAAAGGCAAAGAGCCAAATTATCTTTTCTCTCTCTCTTTCCTCTTACTGTATGACACAAAAGTCAGGAACTAAATGTTCCTTACCATCCCTTTCTCTCACTGATAGAAAAACTATGAGCAGATTCTCTCTCTCTCTCTCTCTCTCTCTCTCTCTCTCTCTCTCTCTCTCTCTCTCTCTCTCTCTCTCTCTCACATTGTTTGTCTTCCTTTATTAAGGGAATTTTAGGAAGGAAAATTCCCTGTACATCCCCTTTCTCTTTGATAGAAACGCAGAGTCAAATTCTCTCTCTCTCTCTCTCTCTCTCTCTCTCTCTCTCTCTCTCTCTCTCTCTCTCTCTCTCTCTCTCTCTCTCTCTGTCGTCTGATTGTATGACAGGAAAGTCAGGAACTAAATGTTCCTTACTCTCTCTCTCGCCGATGGAAAAGCTATGAGCAAATTCTCTCTCTCTCTCTCTCTCTCTCTCTCTCTCTCTCTCTCTCTCTCTCTCTCTCTCTCTCTCTCCTCTCCTCATAGTTTGCCTAACCGAGCACAGAGTGTGTTTTACCGGCCACTATTGAGATAGTCTTAATGTTTACGTCAATGAGACGAGTCCCTCCAGCAGCCTGGCAACAAATATCGACTCCTAGAATTACCAGGTCCGCCTCCTTGGTAAGACTCCTATTTCCGGTATTAGCGGCTGTCACAACAGATTCCATCAACATGCTTGTTTACTACTGCACCCTGGTCGAAGCGGGTTTCACCAATTCTATATGAAATAAATATTGTATTTTCCGTTCTCTTTTAACCATTGGTTTCTTGAATCCCTTTGCATAATTTAAATTCTTAAAAGTTTTAGGTTGCTTTTATAATTGTAAAAATTAGAAATAGATAAATCATTCAGCTTAATAGCTATAGCATACGAAAAATTCTTCCTAAATTGTAAAGGATCGATACTACGAACAAATAAAATGTCTGTTGAAATTCCCGTAATAAAAAAAATATGAACAACAAATCCAGAAAAAAAATAAAATGATTGGGCACGTGATATTTGTGGTCTAACTTTATTTACTTTCACGTTTTTTTTTATGTAAATTTGTAAGGTCTACGATCACGTTCCTTTGGGTTCGACTGCTTCACAGTTCCGAATCTGAAAATCATTACAATAATAACTTTGGTATGAAGGCCGAACTGACCTGAATTACGTCAAATTTTGAGAAAATTCATGAATATATAGACCATATTACTAAGGGTTGGGTTCTCATATTTGGGAGAATAGGGGACTTTTAAGACTCACAAAATATTTGATTCATATGACTTTCTATAATCAATAAAGTATGGACACACATACCCGAAATAACGTGTATTCAAAGATTTATACATTACGAGTTTGCACGCTGTAAAGTTAATTTTTGTCTTAATGTTATTGACAGTGATAATCATCATATAAAGAAATACTAAAAAAAAAAAAAAAAAAAAAAAAAATTATGGAGTAAAGATAAAAATAAAAGGACCAATACAAAGCCTAACATGACCTGCACATTAGACTACTGTAATATAATTAACTACTGGCATATAAATAATCTGTCCATGCAATGCAAGCAACCTTCAGGAAGTGAGAGTTATCCTATACTTTAACAACGTGACCTTAAAAATTTAATGATTCACAGTTTCAACTCAGGAATGACTAAAACTCGTTGACTCAAATGTGCTTAAGCAATAATAGTTGCGTCTTCCGTAATGTAATCTAGTAATACGTACAAAACAAACAAACAGGAAAGTAAGTGGAAATAATCAGTTCTCAGTCATATGTAACTTCTGAATATGGAAAAACACCAACAACCCAAATAAAGAGGAAACGAAAAGGAAGGGACTCCTGCATGTCAGGGTAAAGGGGAAAAAGTCTCTTGTTTTCAAGAGAAGGGAAATGAAAGCGCCGTTTAGGTTTGTTGTTGTTTTGCAAGTAAGGATGCCGTGGAAATCGCTTTTAAATGTGACAAATAAACAAAGGGGGAGGGGGGTCTTGCAACCGTTATGATAAAAACACTTTGTTATAGGAGATCTATAGACTTGTTATGGATTTCTACTAATAATTATTATCAACATTATTGTTATTCCATATCTTCTATACTACCTCTGTTTAAAGGCCCATCGTGAATAGCAAAGACAAAGGCAAAGGACTATGATAATGACAATACCATAGTTTGCAGGATAATTCCCTAGAGACTGACCATATATACATATGATCCGTGCTCAAGCCCCTTTCCACCCAAGCTAGTAAGCTAGTACCCGGAGGGGTGAGGGGAGCCTAGGCAATGGCGGCTGATGAGGGCTATAGGCTTCCCAAATCCTCCATCCTTAGCTCACAAGGATGGGGAGGTTGCAGACACTACAAGAAACTGTCGAGCTAAAGCGGGACTCAACCCAAGTCCAACGATCGTCAGGCAGGGACGTTTCCAATAGGCCACAACAACCCATGTTTAATGTCACTCATGTAAGACATTACAGACTATAAATTTCTTGACGCAAATCCCCATGATCTAAGACTAAGTGGCACATAAAAGCAAGAACTAATTCTAGAAGCATAGGCAATAAAGGTGATAGAGGATGTACCCTCCTGGAGTAAATTATGAAAGATGGCCAACGGAATATCTTCCAGAAATTATAAGACTTGTGATTATCAATGCTATAAAATAAAACTAACCTTTGAGAAATTCTGCCTAAAAAGAAAGAGTTAACTGACAACATAAAAAAAACGAGAACATGACAATTACCAAATTATTATTATTATTATTATTATTATTATTATTATTATTATTATTATTTCTGATAATATTTACTTTAATACTAATATTAATATCATAATTATTGCTATTGCTATTAAGGTTATTATAATAGTATTATTTTCACTGTTGTAGTATTAGCGTTACGATTATTATTTCGTTTTGTTTTAGTTATTATCATTAGAAGTATTAGTAGTTGTAAGCCATAAAATACAAGCCTGAAAAGGCTTTAACTTGCAAATAAAACTTAATCTAAACAAAGTGACAGTAACTAAAATGACAAACTCAAGACAAATGGGCAAAAAGATAAAATTAAAAGAGGCAAAGAAAATGGTATATTTCCAAGTAGGGTAATATTGTTAATCACTACCACTTACAACAATAGCCATGTGATGTCTAAAACTGAAAACTGATGGTATTAGACTGTACATTATAGATTGTGCTCTCTCTCTCTCTCTCTCTCTCTCTCTCTCTCTCTCTCTCTCTCTCTCTCTCTCTCTCGTGATGTCTCACTGGTTAAGAGATTCAAGGAAGCGAAACATCTACGTTATTCCTGAGCGTATACTGTTTGTGATATATATATATATATATATATATATATATATATATATATATATATATATATATACACATACATATATACATACATATATATATATATTATATTATATATATATATATATATATATATATATAAATTGGCTATAAGTATAATTTAATTGTATTTATGCTAACCTATACCTGGATATGTTTTTTTTCCTCACATAACTGGATATAACCACATGTACTATAAGATTAGATGATCTTATGCACATATTTCTGTAACTCTCCTATACAAATCACAGGTCTGTTTAGAAAAGTAGTTTTAAGTAATAAAACTACTCTTAAAAGACCCACGTATAAAATATAAACAGTAACTAATAAATCTTTTAAAAGCTTTAGTTTGCCAAAATGTCAAGCAATAGATGGCAGTCTAGTATTGAATTTTCAACTGAGCAACATCACTGCTCGTACGTAACTCAGCAAACCTGAGTAAAGGTTTAAAATGAATACCATTTCTCGCAAGTCTCCTTCAAACACTAGTTGAATTCTAATTCCAAAGCAGTACTGGCAAGAAAAGCTTGCTTCAATCTCATAATAAACCTACAAAGTTTAAATCCAAACATTTTATAACACCGAATTGATTATATTCGCTTTATGCCGTGACCATCTGATTGATCCGAATAACAAAATCTATCAAACCTCTGCTTTTAATGTCATTGGACACCATCGCTATCTCTCCCTTTGGAAACCTTAATCATATCAGAAAATCTATGAATGTATATCTTTTTTATATGCGTAAGTTGAAATCAAGGTGAATTTCAACGTTTTCCAACCTCGCTATATCTGCAAGTACCCCGTAACATCACAAGCCATACACCAGCTACTAAAAATTATATTTCGCACTAATAAATCTACGCAGATTCAAACAAATCCTCCTACATGATCTACAAAATTCCTTGATTATTCCCTTAATCTACATGATTACACCGACTCTCTGGTACCCAATAACATCTGCAAATCATCTTATCCATTACCAACCATAATGACATCGTGAACATGACCATGATTCAGCCTTCAAATCATAGATGGGATGTTTTGGGGAGTGGGAAAGCAGAGAAATGGCGTGGCTGGATGCGCTTAAAGTTGAGAGGCGGTCGATATCAGTCATCTCCACGTGGTGCCCTTTGTGACTGCTGCTGCTTCTGCTGCTGATGCTACTGATGATGATGATAAAGATGGTGATGATAATGATGAGCGTACGTGTGTACCTAGTGCCTAGGTGAGTGGAGTAGGTCTCTGTCATCGTACTTAGGTCTGTAAGTTTGCGTCTCAGATACAGAGTAGGGCGGTGTACCGGTTTGTGACTTAATGCGTGTGCGAGTGTGTGTGTGCGCGCGCGTTTACGTATATAAAGCAGAGGTCACACTGTTTGTATCTACTTGAATGAAGATTTGAATAATTGTATGTGTACACAAGCCTTTCATTGTAGTAGTGAGGGGCCCTGAGGTCCCATGAGCTTTTACGTTGAGTACAGCCACGTTCTACCGAATGTATGGACATCTGAGTGTAGGTTGTCAATTTGCTCAGTACACTATGCAACGCGTTGACACTTTTCAAATAACGCCAGTGTGTGGTTATCTGCGTGACAAGATATTCTTATCAAGTAACGGTTATGAGAATTTGGGAGTAATATTTCAAATTCCTATTGATATCTCAGATGGTTTGTTTCTGACTTTGTGTGGGTAGAATTTTCTCACTGTGCTTGTATTTTCTTAGCCTACAGCCTTTACCCATCTCTATATGGCGTCGCTGTTTCGTATAAGCTTTCTCCATTCTCTTTTATCCCGACCATCCTGTTCTCTTAATCCTTTTCCCCGCATGTCATTTGCTACTTGATCTTTCCATTTGAACTTTGGCCTTTCCCTCCTCCTTCCCTACTCCACCTCCACCTCCACGTCCACGACCCTTCGGCACACAGGATCTTCTTTCCGCATGACATGCCCAAACCACTGCAGTCTTCTTTACTGAATTATTTTCGACACTTCTATTTCGACTAATTTCTGTTCTTATCTCTTCTCGTGACTAGATCATAACATCCCCTTTTCTGCGACTTTCAACTTCCTATCTTGAGTAGTTTATATTATATGTACTTCTGATAAATAGTGTGTGTTACAACAACATAGTGTGTTTATATTTGAGTATATGCTTGCTCAAGCAGGGGCTTAGTAACATACATATGCGTTTCCACGTATGTGACTAAACACGTAAATATGTGAATTACTTACATGAAGCTGAATGAATGTCGTTATGTCATGAGGTTTTTGTGTCCATTCTATTGTAGGCGAGGTCGTATTTATGTGACAAGTAGGTCTTAATGATAGACTTATATGCAAAATGGTCTTAGAACTCAAATGTGCGCGTGCACCAACATTATCTGTATATACAAGCATAGTAATTTTTTTACGTGCATAGTTTAAGGCATTTGAATAAGCTTCGTGCGTTATCCAAGCAAAACTGTGACCTAATCATAAATTGAGCAAATATTGCTCCAAAATTTACTAAACGACAACTGATCGCTCATTTTCGTTAATCTGGATTATTTCCTAAAAACAATAAAAAATTACTTATAAAATATATACAACAAAATATATTGCAATACATAGTCGGTCACTGCGAACAGTCAGCTTCATATCCAACATATCTCAGTCAGCTTCATATCTAACATATCTAAAAATATTACATGCGTGAACTGTCATTTGAAATACAATAACACAGTTATCGTCATACGGAATAACATACCTCTTACGAGTGGAAGACAAATTGGGCAGATCAGTATAAATTTACTAATGCGTAAGCTTAGTCACTCTCGTACGCATTTAGCATTTAATTGGTAATCTACGTTACGTATTTGCATCGATTTCTAAAACTTTTATACACTTTGGAAGTAATCCAGATAATATATAAATCACGAGTAATTTATTAAAATATGAATATTTCGAAAAATGTAACGTATATATATATATATATATATATATATATATATATATATATATATATATATATATATATATATATATATATATATTTTGTGCTCTGTGCGTGCACGCACGCGTGCATATTTACTGTACATATATGTATATATGTATAGCATACAAATAATTATATAAATATTATGTATATAAATATACATTCGGATAAGTACATATTATATATACATATATATCTAAACATATATGTGCATGTGAACGTAGACCTACGCACACAAATGTGTTTGCACACTGATAATGAATTAGTAAAAAATAATAATGGTCTATAACTGCTTTTATTTTTTTTTTATATTGGACTCTTC
>NC_090759.1:51379158-51381658 GCF_036898095.1 Palaemon carinicauda
TATATATATATATATATATATATATTTATATATATATATATATTAATATATATATATATATATATATATTAATATATATACATATATATATATATATATTAATATATATATATATATATATATATATATATATATATATATATATATATATATATGCGTGCGTGAGTGTGCGTTTTTGTATGCATAGTGCTCTGTATCTCTAACCATGTCGAAAAAGAATTTCATTCAGAATTTAGGCCAAACTACACTCTCGGTGCAACTCAACTTTTTGTCACATCTATGACTTGTATGTGACGTGCAAACATTAACACGACACTTTCGTTATATCCCTACGGAATTTCCCTCACAAAATACGCAACAGATGACAACTATGCTCTGTAGACTGTAGAGTTCTTTGGAAGTTTTAGGGGTAAAATAAAATTAAAATATTTTACTACTTTATTGATAAGAAAGCTATGAGAATATTACAGAAGCAATTTCACACAAATAGGATTTCTTGCGAGTGTGTGTATGTGTGTGTGTGTGTGTATATATATATATATATATATATATATATATATATATATATATATATATATATATATATATACATATATATATGTATATATATATATATATATATATATATATATATATATATATACACATATATATATGTATGTATATATATATATATATATATATATATATATATATATATATATATATATATATATATATATATATACTGTATATAACGAGCTAAGAAAATTTGCCAGTGGATGAACATGTCTGAGGGCTTTGTTCTACAGTGGACTACGTTATATATATACATATATATATATATATATATATATATATATATATATATATATATATATATTTATATACATATATATATACATATATATATATATATATATATATATATATATATGTATATAAACTTCTGTACTTAGCGATATATTCATGAGCAAGAAAAAAAAACTAAATAGATTTCATATCTCTACATTTTCCGATTTAGTTTTCTAAATTACCTTAGATGTCACGTTGCGAGAGAATCTTAGTATTAAAATCTTTGAATAATGTCAGTTTTAAATGATCAACGAGTAATTTGAATGACCATTAATCAATAAATTCATGTCATACATTTCTATATCTTTAACCGCATTCCTTTATTTTCCTCTTTTCCTTTAAATCCACAATTACCTCTTCTATTCCATAAACTTATATTCCTCTGGTTCTTCTTCGTGTTAATTCGCCCATTTATCTCTCAGAGGCAGCTCCAATTCCAGGTCCGCATAGGAAACAGTTCGTTTAACGCTCGAATGCCTTCGGTGGCTGAACAACAACGGACGTTAACCAAAGTGTCCAAATACTTGGTATAAGAAACAAATGTAGGGGGCGGAAACGTTAGTGTGATTTTGTTACAGCCGTGTGACTTTATACAATGGGTAACACTTCAGTTACTAGTGTACTCGATCCGTCAAAAATTTAGGGTAAATGTGTAGAGAGATTTAACCCTTCCCTGGAGGAAATATAATTCTCCTAAAACCCTTTCCACCTCTCTCCCTTTCCTAACTACCCTCTTTCATCAGTGTATGACTACTCCCTCTCTGGCAATGCCGCTCAGCGGGACCGGATATATATATATATATATATATATATATATATATATATATATATATATATATATATATATATGTATATATACATATGTGTATATATATACATACATACATACATATATATATATATATATATATATATATATATATGTGTGTATATACATACATACATACATACATACATACATATATATATATACATACATGTGTGCGTGTGGGTGTGCGTGTAGCCAAATACGTGCTCTTATTACATAGCGGAGATTGGTTTTCAAAGCATTCACGTTTTTCAGGGTTAAAATAATAGTTTCCCATACTACTGCTAATGGTAGTAATTAGCTCTCACACTTATTACTATTACAACAAACACCACTGAAATCCTGACCGCTAATGGACTTATCACTGCAACTAGTGGTATTATCGTTATTATTATCTTTATTACCAATAATAATAATAATAATAATAATAATAATAATGTAACTACTATAACACATACTATTAAAGCTTTACAGTATATACATTTTCCTAATACTGCTGCTAAGATTAATTATGTAACTAAAACAAATACTATTATAAAAACAACTAATGATAATAGTAACAGAAGTGGCGAAACAAATATATTAAATTAATAATAAAATTTAAAAATAGAAAATAAAAACAGGAATTAAAGTCGAGGATCTAAAAATTCTATATTTGTTATAGTATCGTTCACGGAATTTTTTTCTCCAGAACGTTTGCATGATTTAATGAATATAAAATCCTATTAAAATAAAAAAATTCAATGACGTATGGTAAACCTAAATAAAAAATAGGTGTAACTAGGTTGTTATAAAAAAAAAAATATTTATAATGATGCATCACATTTATCCAAATTGTAAAAATTCAATCATTATCTT
>NC_090759.1:51394158-51396658 GCF_036898095.1 Palaemon carinicauda
AACACTTTTATGTATCCATGATTCGAGTAATGGCGTAGGCACCCCGATGGCATAGGCATTTCTTAAATCATGGTTGGTTGAATAGAATGTTGGGCAATGCACTGACTGGTGATATCCATCTTTAAATTTAAAAAATCCCGACACTGTGGGGACAAGATCAGCAAATTCATAAGAAATATTGTATTTGGCTTTACTACGCACTCCCATGCAGACTAGTTCGGTGAGAAGTCTGACAACATACAGCAATGACTTGAAAAGAAAAACACATACAACAAATATTTTGCAAACACCCGCTCATTTACACAGATCAAATAAATATGTTACAGAACAGCTGAAAGGTACAAAAGGATAGTGATATCCAAGCCTTTGCCGACCATAACAACACAAGGCTTTCATAATACCATAAATTCCATTTATGAGCCTAGAGAAAACACAATTAATCCAGTCAGCACACTTGATGCTTAACCATTTTCAAAGAATGAACTAATATTCTAAACTGATGGGCTGAGCACTTACATGCTACACTGGCCAGCCATCGTAATACCGTTGGCGAATCAATTATTGATACTATACCCTGATGTTATGCCTAACTCGCCACTCATCCAGGACATCGACATGATTCCAGAATTACACAAAGTTATAAGTGAAAAGCTACTGTTCTAACAAATTCCCTGGTGAAATTTTCAAGCACGTGGGCTATTTTCCAAGAAAAAAGTATATATGATCATCTGTGCCCTATGGAGGGGACACTAAATACCAAAAACCCATATGGACTCCACGCTAATTCCTATATATACAATGAAAGGCGAGAGAAGCAACTGCAATAACAGCCAAAGTATTTTCCTTCTATCTAAACCTGGCATATTACAAGCTAGATTTATGCTCTTGTTCTTAACTACACACAATTCTGAATCTGTGTTACCAGAGTAGCCCGACCAGGTTTAGGAGGGAATGAGGGACCATCAACATGATATTTGTTCTGAAGTAAACACTGAAGACATTTTCAGAGGAAAGTACTTACTATTACTTAGTCTTAATTGACCACAACAAGGTCTTTATCACGGTTCCTTACAAACTTCTCAGCGGACATTTGCAAGAAAGGAAGTTTCTAGCAAATTTCTAAATATGCTTCAGTTCTTTCATTCTAATGTGGATGCAATCGTCATTATTCATGGAACGTAATCTTCATTTTTCGGAGTAAAGCATAGTGACATTCTGATATTTTGGTGAGAATGTCAATTCACCCATATCCTCAATAATTATTAAATTGCACCAAAAATTTCGATGAGACAGGGCTAAAAATGAAACTTAATGAACGGTAGTCTGTTCAAAATTAGATGCTTGCAAGCTAATACCAAATACAAATATACTAATTGGTTGACCTGCAATGTACTGACAATGCTGCCATTTTGCCCCATACCCCAGAGACAATGCAACCAATAATATCTTTGGTGTATCAAGCACCTGGCTTGCAGACTATACCATTATTATTATTATATTATGCTAGAACCATAGTTGGAAAAGCAGAATGCTATAAGCCCAAGGGCTCCAACATGGAGATATAGCCCAATGAGGAAAAGAAATAAGGAAATAAATAAACTACAACAGAATTAATGAACAACTAATATAAAATATTTTAAGAACAATAACAACATTAAAATAAATCTTTCATATATAAACTTTAAAATCTTCCAAAAAAACAAGAAGTGAAATAAATAGAAAATTGTGCCTGGGAGTACCATCAACCAAGAAAACTCTACCCAAAAACAGTGGAAGACTAGGGTACAGGGGCTATGGCACTATGCAAGACTTGAAGAGCAATGGCTTCATTTTCGAGAGTCCTTCTGCTAGAAGCGCTGTTTACCATAGCTAAAGAGCCAATTCTACCGTTTCCAAGAGGAAAGTAGCCACTGAGCAATTACAGTGCAGTAGGTCACCCCTTGAGGGAAGAAGAATTGTCTGGTAATCTTAGAGTTGCCAGGTGTATGGGGACAGAGGAGAAAGTTGAAAAAAATAGGCCAGACTATTCGGGTGTATGGACAAATGAAAGATGATGCTTAACCACAGAGAGGCATCCAACGTAGCACTGTCTGGCCAGTCAAAGAACCCAATAACTCTGTAGCGTAGTATCTCAATCGGTGGCTGGTACCCTGGCCAATCTACTACATATACAACATAAGTGTTAATACAATAAAACTAAACCAAATTAGAATGTGCCTATCTTCACTGTTAATGATGTGCTCAACAGGTAGCGATGCTATTTTATACATACTTTGGTAACATTGTTACATCCATAAGTGATAAAAAAAAAAAAATGCTGGAATATATAAATAGGGCTTTGTGTGCTTTTGGCAGGCTAAAAATATCGTTTTTCAGAGTGAACACCTGAGTCAGCCCAATAAAACCTTACCATATAAAGCAAAATGAATACCTATAGTTCAGGAGCCTGGACTCAATGTTGATGTCATCCAAAGCAACTGAAACATTGGGTATCACTAGA
>NC_090759.1:51401658-51429158 GCF_036898095.1 Palaemon carinicauda
GGTTTCCAAACTTATAGATCAGACAGAAAAAATAGGAATCAAGGGGGAACCGCAATATATGGAAGAGACATAAATCAAGGAAAAGTATGTGAAAAATACAGCAACACAGAATGTGAATTGATTGCGGTAGAATTTGAATTTGAAAAACTAATGAATATTGTAGTTTACAGACCCCCAAACACTAAGGAGTTTGACATAATAATAGAAAAAATAGATGGTATATGTAGAAACCATAAAGACTGGAATATACTCCTATCCGGAGATTTTAACTTTCCTTTCGTGGATTGGAAAGAACGGATAGAAGAAAGTGGTTGTATGTATACATATAAAAAAGATAGTAATAGTAGCGCAGAAGATAAGAGGCAATTTGAAAAGCTTCAAGATATGCTATTAGAACATAATATGCAACAAATAAACCACATTCCAACAAGAAAGGAAAATGTCCTAGATCTAGTATTTGTGAATGAGGTGAATTATGTTAAAGAAATAATAGTGTATAACACGGGAATTTCAGACCACAATGTCATAGAATTGATAGTTCATTCCAAAGCAAGTGATCACAGAATTAATAAAAACACAAAACTTTGGGAAGGATATGGAAAATATAACTTTTACAGTAAGAATATAAAATGGTCAGAAATAAATGAAGAACTGAATAAAGAATGGAAAAATGTATTTATAAGTGATAATATACAGGTAAATACGGATATACTGTACAAAATACTGGAGAAAATTGTTGAAAAATATGTACCGAAAAAAAACAATAAACAAAAGACGTGCATACTAAGAGACAGAAGGATCTTATTTCAGAAAATTAAAAAGTGGAAGAAAAATCTTGCAAAAGAAAAAAATGTGTGGAAAATGAGGGAAATAAAATGTAAGATAGAAAATGCAGAACAAAAGATTATACAGTCGAAAGAAAATGAAAAAAGGGACTTAAAAGAAAGGACACTTCAAAATATAAAAAGAAACCCCAAAGTACTTTACTCCTATGCAAAAAAGATGAATAAAAGGAGAATAGAAATAGGCCCTCTAAGAATTGAAGGACGGCTAACGAATGAAAAAAAGGAAATATGCAACATATTAGCAGAAAAATATAAGAGTGAGTTCACGCCAAGAATTGCGAATGAGAATAATGAAACAGAAATGAGAGAAGAAAATGTTGAATATCTAACGGATATAGATATTAATGAAGCAGATATTGTCACGGCTATAAACGAAATTAAAAATGGATCGGCAGCCGGACCAGATGGAGTTCCAGCGATTTTGTTAAAAAAAACTGCAAACACTATCGCGAAGCCACTTGCAATACTGCTAAGACAGAGTATAGATATGAGCGAGATATATGTTAAACATAAATTAGCTTATATAACCCCTATCTTCAAAAGTGGATCAAGACTAGAGGCAAGCAATTATAGACCTGTTAGTCTAACATCACATATTATGAAAGTGTATGAGAGGGTAATAAAAAAGAAAATAATGAACCATTTGGTCAAAAATAATTTGTTTAATATGGGTCAACACGGTTTCGTACCTGGAAAAAGTACACAGACCCAACTGATAGCTCACTATGAAAACATATACAATAATATGATATATGAAAAAGACACAGATGTGATCTATCTAGATTTTGCAAAAGCCTTTGACAAGGTAGACCATAACATATTGGAGAAAAAAATGAGAAAGCATAATATTGTGGGAAAGATAGGAAAATGGGTAAAAGAATTCCTGCAAAACAGAAAACAGATAGTGGTTGCAAATGACGAGAAATCAGATGAAGCCCAGGTAATATCTGGTGTGCCCCAAGGTACGGTATTAGCTGCACTGCTATTTGTTATTATGATCTCAGACATAGACTGTGATGTTGAAAACTCCGTAGTGAGAAGTTTCGCCGATGACACAAGAATAAGTAGAGAAATTACTTGTGATGAAGATAGGAACTCACTACAAAGAGATCTAAACAAAATATATGAATGGGCGGAGATAAATAGGATGGTATTTAACTCCGATAAATTTGAATCAATAAATTATGGAAACAGAGAAGGAATGGTGTATGCATACAAGGGACCTAATAATGAGACAATCACAAACAAGGAAGCAATTAAAGACCTTGGTGTAATTTTAAATAGGAATATGTTATGCAACGACCAAATAGCAACACTGTTGGCTAAATGTAAAGCAAAAATGGGAATGTTATTCAGACACTTTAAAACAAGAAAAGCTGAACACATGATTATGCTTTACAAAACTTATGTGCGTAGTACACTCGAGTACTGCAATGTGATATGGTACCCACACTACCAAAAGGATATTGCGCAAATAGAGAGTGTACAAAGGTCCTATACTGCTAGAATAGAAGAAGTTAAGGACCTTGATTACTGGGAAAGACTGCAATTTTTAAAACTATACAGTCTAGAAAGGAGAAGAGAACGCTACATGATAATACAAGCATGGAAGCAAATAGAAGGAATTGCTGAAAACATCATGGAGCTTAAAGTATCAGAAAGAGCAAGCCGAGGTAGATTAATAGTGCCAAAAAGCATTCCAGGTAAACTGAGAAAGGCGCACAGGACATTAATCCACAACGCACCAGCATCGATAATGCAGCGACTATTTAATGTGCTGCCAGCTCATCTAAGAAACATATCAAGAGTGAGCGTAGATGCGTTTAAAAATCAGCTCGATAAATACCTAAGATGCATCCCAGACCATCCAAGACTGGAAGATGCAAAATACACTAGAAGATGTATTAGCAACTCTCTGGTGGATATACGAGGTGCCTCACACTGAGGGACCTGGGGGAACCCAAACAAAAAATAAGGCAATAAGGTAAGGCTCTCTATAGAGCAATCACGCATTCTGTGTGCGTACGGCGTCAATGACCTTAGATGTCAGGATACCTGAAAACTTTCAATCAATCAATCAATCAATCCGTGTGCCTATGTGTGTGTACTACATAGCCTACACTGATATGTGTCTATATATTCTCAACGTGCTACATCCGGAAGTGGGGAAGGAGCCATGAGGTTTTATCTTCATATGATGGGAGTTTTAATTTAGGAAGAAGTACCTAGTCCTCGGGTAGGAGAGAGAGAGAGAGAGAGAGAGAGAGAGAGAGAGAGAGAGAGAGAGAGAGAGAGAGCTGAAGAATCTGGTAGATGAGATGGCGTGGAGAATAGAAAGAATGAATATATATATATATATATATATATATATATATACATATATATATATATACATATATACATATATATATATATATATATATATATATATATATATATATATATTTATATATATATATATATATATATATATATATATATATATATATATTTATATATATATATATATATATATATATATATATATATATATATATATATATATATATAGATTATGGACAAACTGTACTGAATTACAGACGCAATTCTTAGTCAGAATTAGTTGTCGAAAGCTTGTACGATTTTTTTTTTCGTCTTAAATATTCAGTATATGTTATTTACAATTTTCAATAATAGAATGCTTTACCGACTTGCAAATTACAACAAATTATTGTTTCTCAGGTAAGAAGAGTAATTACCAAGCCTCGTAAAATAAACAAATCCATAATTAAATGAAGTTTATTACGCGAATAAAGACAATTATATTCTTTTGTTTTACCGCCAACGAATAACGTTTACTTTCTTAGGTTAACTAAGCTTCTGTGCATCATATTGCAAAGCGAAATATCATTATCAACTAACCTGTTTAGAAAAAAAATAACTCCACTCTATCTATATAACACCAAATGATCTAAAACTGGAAAATCAATGAATATCTGCTGGGATTAATATACTTCAGATTAAGGTTAGCAAAGGCCATATTTTCATATGTAGCCTTTCATCAAACTATCCGAATTGAAAAGTGATAATCATGTACGCACACACACACACACACACATATATATATATATATATATATATATATATATATATATATATATATATATATATATATATATATATATATATAAACATGAATGCGTTATCGAACAGGGAGGGTGTTTCAAACACATACATACATACACACATACATACATACATACATATATATATATATATATATATATATATATATATATATATATATATATAAAACATGCATTTCAACACGGAGGGTGTTTCAAACATACAATACAACACACAATCTTTATTTCATATTCTAACAGCACAATAGTCGATGACTTTTTTCCCCCTAAGACTTGTATATTGTTATATCTGGAAAAACATTCGCTGCTGGTCCACCAGCAACAAGTCAAACCCCATCACGCACACTGCATCGATCAACTCTTTCTTGCACACCCACCCTTCTGAATATCAAGGTCTGTCCATTCCAATTCGTTTTCCAGTCCATTAGGTATAATGCCTTTTTAGGCCTTCCATTCCCCCTCCACCTCTCCTAAACTTTTAGATATACCGACCTTCATCGACCTGTTTCCCTCCACCCTTTTCTTAATAGCAAACTAAAACATTCGCTAATCTTTTTACCCATTCTTCACATCTGACTTTTAGTCCTTTTCGATTCGGCTCGCGTCACATTTACTACACAGACGATTTATATAAACTGTTTCAAGCTTTAATCCACAAGTAAATTCCACTCTTTACTTTTATAAAATGTATTCGACTCAAAAGTACTGCCTCATATATATTTACTGACACTTTTAGTCGCTCCATAATCTTCAGCACGACCCTTAATTTATTCCTAGCTTCATATATTTGGTTACTCCTTTTCTCTCATACTCCAATTAGCAGTTATATTTATCAATTTTCAGTTGCTGCAAATCATAACCTATCTACCTATCTATCTATATATACATACATACATATACATATATATACATACATACATACATATAATATATATACATACATACATACATATATATATGTATATATAAATATATAAATACATATATATATATAGATAGATAGATAGATAGATAGTTAGATAGAGATAGATAACTATTCCATCACACGCTCTTTCGCAAAGCAGACCTAAGATATACAACATACTTGTCATAAGTCAATATAGCAATAGATCAATATTTTCATTCGTAATACATAACAATTCCACTTATTTTCACATTAAAAAAGTGAACATTTAACAACTAATTCAATTAATTGAATAAAAGAGCCATCATACACAAAATAACATTATATTCAGCAATTAACATTATGTTTTCACCAAGTCTGCCTTCTAATCAGATAAGTAATATATCTCTTGCCGGCATCGCGTTTCACAACTGCGCTATTGATTTAGCAGTGTAAGGTCGCCTACATTTCCTGCAACATACGTACAGGGAACATGGGGAGGGTGAGGGGGGGGGGTGTGTGTGTGTGTGTGATGGTTGGTGAAGGGAGGGGGCGGGGGTGAGTTGTCATCTTTGTAGGTCATTAGTATGAAATGACGTTGCGACTTTGTTGTAATAGACTTGATGGTTGTGTTATTGAAGAAGATGATGATTAGTAAATAATAATAATAATAATAATAATAATAATAATAATAATAATAATAATTATGATGAATTTTGTTATCTACCATAAAACTGTTTAAACAATTTTTAGTCATATACTTAATCTGGTATTATCTTAGGGTTGACTGCTCCATCAAAAAAAAAAACTCATATCACTGCTATACCTACACTTAAATGGTAAAAGTGTGATTGTTTTTATTCAATATAATTGTTGGGTAAGACTTGAATGGTAGAACGAAAAAAATGGGGTAGACTGAAATCCATACGCACAAATATACACGTGTATATATCCACGGTATCATATATATATATATATATATATATATATATATATATATATATATATATATATATATATATATATATATATAATTCTTTTGCTTTTTGTATTTGTTCAAACTTATACCACTATAGCAAGCATAAAAGCACCCGTGTGTGTGTGTGTGTGCGCGCAAACACAGAGAGAGAGAGAGAGAGAGAGAGAGAGAGAGAGAGAGAGATAGAGAGAGAGAGAGAGAGAGAGAGAGAGAGAGAGGCACTTGTAAACAAGAGAAGTTTATTGGAGAGTTAGAGAAGATATCCCCAGAGCTTCAAAAGGCAGAGTACAGTATAAAAATATACGTAATAGTATAAAAGTACAATAACTTAAAAACACTCATTTAAGATGAATAACTATGTTTGTGGTTAATGGAGAATCCAAATTACGAGAATTCGTGTACAGTGTGCACAGCGAGGTAACTGAACAACGGTGCAGCAAATTAAAATCTAGATCATGGAGGGGGATTTCGATAAACAGCGAGTCAAAAACTTTAGGCCAAAATTTGGAATATACAGTACATCAAATGTACACTGGCATCACGAACTTCTGTTTATGTATGATGGCATTACGGACTTCTGTTTGGTTGACGATGTCAGTTCCAGGTAGTTTAGTGAGGAAACCAAGTTAGTTTTTTATAACCCTTTCCCTCTTCCCCCCCCCCTCCCTCAATATATCTTGCCATTTTTTACTTTCCCAGCATTTAAAGAACCTCCTAATTACTGTACAAGAAGAAGAGAGCTGCAGGACTGCATAATTTGGGAGTAAATGGAGAGCGTGGTCTTGTAAACCAATACCTATTATTATTATTATTATTATTATTATTATTATTATTATTATTATTATTATTATTATTATTATTATTACAAGCTACTGTAATCCAACACAGTGGAGGGCAATGGTACAGAGGCTATGGCACTAAGCAAGACTAGAGAATAATATATATATATATATATATATATATATATTACCATTATTATCACTAGCCAAATTCGAACCCTAATTGGAAAAGCAAAATGCTATAACCCCATGGGCCCAAATGGGAAAGCACTCCAATGTAGAAAGTTAAGAGATATAACGAATAAACTATAGATGAGAAATAAAAATAAAATATTCAATATATCAAGATACCTAACAAGGTTATATAGATAAGTCATATATTAACTAGGAAGTGAGACTTCGGTCAATCTGTTCAGCAACAAGTTTGAACTAAGTTTTACGGAGTTAACTTAACGATTTGGAAGGTTCTTCCAAAATCTAGTCACAAGAGGTAGTAGGTTGGCCAGGGCACCAGCCACCCATTGAGATACTACCACTAGTGAGTTACTGGATCTTTTGATTGGCCAGACAGTACTACATTGGCTCCTTCTCTCTGGTTACGGTTCATTTTATCTTTGCCTACACATACACCGAATAGTCTGGCCTATTCTTTACATAGTCTCCTCTGTTCTCATACACCTGACAACACTGAGATTACCTATAAATTCTTCTTCACCAAAGGTAAGCAGCTCTTCTAGGAAAAAGACACTCCAAAATCAAACCATTGTTCTCTAGTCTTGGGTAGTGCCATAGCCTCTGTATCATGGTCTTCCACTGTCTTGGTTAGAATTCTCTTGCTTGAGGCTACACTCGGGCACACTATTCTATCTAATTTCTCTTCCTCTTGTTTTGTTAAAGTTTATATAGTTTAAAGAGGATATTTATTTTAATGTTACTCTTCTTAAAACATTTTATTTTTCCATTTTACCTTTCCTCACTGGGCTACTTTCCCTGTTGGAGTCCCTGGGTTTATAGCATCATGCTTTTGTAGCTTAGCAAGTAATAATAATAATAATAATAATAATAATAATAATAATAATAATAAAAGCACTAGAACTGTGCTTCATATTAAAGTCAAGTCTATTGGAATTAAATGCATATCATGCACTGCGTACTCCACTATATAGTCTGGCAAGATCCGAATGCAAATAAAATTCAGAAGAAAAAAAAAAACTTATAGAACATGGAGTGTATAGTATATATCTAATTTGTTATTTTATTTACCCTTCTTAATTAGAAAACAAAAGCAAAGCAAAGCACTTATAATAGGACATTCTTCTTCCTTCCAACATGTGTAGTGAGGGAATGAACCCGCTCGGCGAGAGAGAACACCTTGTGGAAGTTTATACCAATTATATTCACTAATCCGGAATCCCCGTGGAATTTCCGCCTAGTTAAATCTTGCCCTGCAGTTAATCCTCCTTCGCTGTACTGAGCGAAGAAAAGAGGAGATGGGACAGGGAGATGGGGTGGGAGTTAGGGTAAGAGGAAGGGGGGGGGGGAGTGAGATGGGACGACCCACAAAAATGGGATGAGAAAAATGACGTGATGGACGGAAATAGTAAAAGGAAGGAGTCGGGATAGCCTTCTAATCTTAAGAAGAAAGAATGGAGAGGGTCTCTCTCTCTCTCTCTCTCTCTCTCTCTCTCTCTCTCTCTCTCTCTCTCTCTCTCTCTAGATTAAAGTTGAGCTTAGTATTTTTCAGTGTGAGGAGTGCTTTATGTTTTCTTTATTGTAAGATGAAATGAGCCTTGGTTAGTAGATACTTTATCAAATTGGAGACATTTTATCATATATATATATATATATATATATATATATATATATATATATATATATATATATATATATATATACACACACACACACAACCCTTAATGTGGTGAAATCGTTTGCGTATCATCATGATCAGCAAAGCTGTGCTATTCAGGGATACTCATACTAGGTTGGTTTGCTGTCAGCGTTCAGACGAAATCTTTCATCATTAACAATCGGCAATGGACTGCATGGTGATGAAAACTGGCCAAACCCCAGAAAGGAATTGACATGTCTGAGGCCTTTGTCCTGTAGTGGACTAGAAACTGCTGCATTTGTTGTTGTTGATATATACACTTAGTACTGACATATATATATTCATATATACAAAGTTTATTTGTTTCTTCAAACATATATCAAATAAAATATCTAGAGGGAATTGGTTGCTAATAGTTTTACTTACAAAAGCGAACGAATTTGTATACAATGATAAATAAAAAATAGACAACAAAAACCCCTTGAAATCCGTGTCCGATTCCGTATTCTTATGCACAGCAGTACTAAAATCGATCCATTTGGTAATATATTTACCGAGAAATCTCTCGTTTTTGGGGTATCAGAGATGAAGAGGCTGCATCGCAGGGAAGTAAATGACGCTGACCCTTCTCTCTTTTTTTATTTTGAAAAGGGGAAGGACGCCTTTTCAGATTAATGAGAGAAGCACGTCTTTTCTGTGTATGGGGTCTTTTTCTATGCTCAGGAGTGGCTGGCTGTACCTCTTATCTAGTAGAGGAGTTTAGATGGACTGTTAATATCAAATGAATGGCTATGGGATTTGTTGTGATCTGCACACTAGCATATATATATATATATATATATATATATATATATATATATATATATATATATATATATATATATATACATATATATACATATATATGTGTATATATATATATATATATATATATATATATATATATATATATATATATATATATATATATATATATATACTACAAGTATTAATACCTCTCTCTTTCTTGATATATAAATTAATATTGGTTTGGTGCAAATCCTAAAAGGTTAGAATTCCTCATTAAAAAATCAATATATAGGAAATCATATAACCCAAAAATATATGCCCGTCTTCTTATGCTGTCCAATAACGAACAATAATTTTCCGAGGCACAAAACTATCAACAGATGATTACTTAAAATAAACTTTTTATGTAAAAGTCCTATTTGATAAAAATTAAACATTAATATAGAAAAATTGGGACACTCAAGTCGTGATGAAAAACAACTAAACATATGAACTTGTGACCCTACTTGATAACCTTATTGAGAAGTTGCAAAGTATTGGCAGACCCTATAGAAATGACTTTTATCGATCCAATAATATGGCAATTATCCTAATCATCGTGTAAGCGACGTAGGTTGTTCTGAGAGATAGCAAATTAGCAAAGGGTTTTCAAATGTATTCAATTAACATGAAATTTTTTTTATATACACAGATTAAGAGGCAATATATATATATATATATATATATATATATATATATATATATATATATATATATATATATATACATGTATATATATATATATATAAAATATATATATACATATATATATATGTATACATATATATATATACATATATTTTTCATCTTTCAAGCCGTGTTTCAATTAATATGCGATATGGCCTTTACATTCCTTATCCTCAGGACAAATTGCGCCAATGACCTTGAATGTTTTAACACTGGATTATACCTAATCCAACAAAATATTGGAGACTGGAAGCTCAGTTTAGCACTATATGAAGATATTACTTTAGACCTAAAAGGTTAAAAATCAAAATGAGAATTTCCGCCTCTCTCTTCTGTAATATACTAATAGAAGTATATCAGCAAAAAGTAACTTTAAAACCGTAAAATCTTTGATAAATCTTTATTATGGCATATAAACTGACCCCTGTAAAAAGACAAGAAACTGAGAAGGGTCTAAGGGTCTCTTAGAAAAAAAAAATATAGGGCAGAGGGCTATTCTTAGATCAAGCAAGAAAAGAGTTAAACATAAAAGAACAAAAAATAAAACTCTACCTACGCCTTTTCAAGATATTTTAAGCACTTTCTTAAGAGACTGTTGACGGCACGAAATCCGTAAGCTTAAAGATGCTTCGAGCAGTAACTCACTAGACGGGATGGAGTGAATCTCTTATGTATTTGTTTGTAAACTTCCAAGGTGACAAGAGATGACATAACACGTCAGGAAGTATCTATCTATCTATATATCTATATATAATATATAAATATAAATATATATATATATATATATATATATATATATATATATATATATATATATATATATATATATATATATATATATATATGTATATATATATATATATATATATATATATATATATATATATATATATATATATGTGTGTAAAGAATTTATAAAATATATATATATACACTACAATTTACACTTAAGAAGATTTGCCATTAAATAATTTAAAGGCATTACTATTAGAATAATAAGTAATAATAACGATGCTCGATCTGGACAGTGTGAATGCATAACTACTAAAGAGTGACAAGTATGTTTACGTATTCAAATCAAGACTTAAATAAAAGTACTCTACAACAACGAGTTTTATTTTATGAACTTTTATCGAGTGTTAGAAGAACAGTAGTTAATCATTGAAGGGCTTCAGTGGTATGCTAATAAGCAAAGGTATGTTGGTAAACACAAGTCCTTTTAAACTAGACCTTATTTTCTTGGAATATATCAACAGGGTCTGGTCTGATATGATCCTTTTCTTACACTGTGCAACAGAGCTGAAAATTAAATGTGTGAAGTAAGAAGTAAAGTAAGTCAATCATTTGACTTTTCTTTCATAAATGAATTAAATTTTCATGCCCTCACTCTCTCAAGGTTTGAGTTTACTTTATGATGCCAATACTGAATATGCCAAAATTATCAAGATTCCAGGGAATTCTGAATCCACATAAAACGCCAACATAAAAAATCATAAGTTTGTTTACGATGCAAACAATGAATTCTTGTAAATAATAAAACTACTAATGGCGTCTGTATTAATGAGTGTCAAAGTAAACCAAAACTGGCCTTGAGGCTAGTGCTCCTGTCTTGTCGTGAAGTCTTCAAAGGAGTACCAAGAAAAATCTAATATGAAATATGAAAGGACTAACATAACCACAATTGTTTTCTATTTTCCAGAACTTTTCAAGGCACATGTCAACAACCCACACAAAGCTCCCCTAACCAACCATCCTCGTGGTTTCCACTCTCAAAATGCATGAGTTTTGGTGCCCTAAAATGTTTTTCATCTTCCCTATGCAAACCAAGCACAACAGCCGCACATCCCCTAACCCCCCCCCCCTCTCTCTCTCTCTCTCTCTCTCTCTCTCTCTCTCTCTCTCTCTCTCTCTCTCTCTCAATGAAACACACTTTCACGTAACCCCCCTCCCCCAACAGGTCCCTTGACAACTGCAAAGGGTTGAGCGGAAGTGCCGCTTAACTGGCGTTTGTTATGCAATTTAGCTTTCCCGCGAACCTCTGCTCGGGACTTCCTTGCTCCAGACAGGGAGACAACCTGCATTTCCAGGACAGGGGAACGGCTGGAATGCTGTCGGCGAGAATAACTACATTTTGGCGCCTTCCTTCTCCTCTTACTCCTCCTCCTCCTGCTCTTCTTTCGCGCCTCTATGAAGCGAGTCTGGTGAGGGGAAAAGGAACGGCAAGCCAACAACGCAGATATATAGAATCCTTCGCCTTTCATTGCATTCTCATTGCATACGGAAGTGACGACCTGGGAGAGATAGAGTTTTCCAAAAAGACATCTTCTTCACTTAAGAGAACTTTTCAACAGATTTCCCCGGCATTCCCAGTTTAATAGAAAATGCCCCGTGTCACAAAATGGATATTTCGGGAATCTGATTCTGAAACGGAACATAAAATGGAGAGGGAAAATGATCCCATCTCTTGAGCTTATATTATATTCCAGCATCTTTTGATGCTGATGTGATGGTAGGGAGTATTTTGGGAGAATGTACAAGACATCAAATGGATGATTGTCTGCATCTTTTATGGAAAGAATTCTATACAGAAATAACACACACGGAGATGCGCACATGCATAACACACACATTATATATATATATATATATATATATATATATATATATATATATATATATATATATATATATATATGTGTATGTAAGTTTTGTCACATAAACGCACATGCGAGCGCGTGCACGTGTGTGTGTGTGTGTGCATACGCACGTAATATTCAACAAGTAAATCCGTACTGTAAGGTGGTTCCAAAGGAATACAAAACAATGGTTAGTCACATGCATCCTAAAATTCATGGATCAAGGACGATTATCTTGTAATTGATATAAACACAACGATATCAGCTTCAATAGACCAAAACACATTTTTTATGCGTAGAAAATCTACCCTTGTACATTATACGATAAAACGTACCTTATGTTTTCCAAAACCATTGCTCCTTGTGGACATGAAAAAAACTTCCACATTAATATCCTATTTACAGTATCTCTATACAATATTTCCATATTTCTTCTTCACTCCTAACATTTCCAAACTAAATATAGTAATCACAGTGCCAGCCATTAATTAAATTAATATATCTGTATAATAATAAGTTTCCATTTACAATAACTGCAACTTGAACTGTTTAGAGAGGCTTGCTTACACTGGATATTAATTGTGTATTGAGTAAATTGTAATACGGTAGTTTAATTGGTAACAGTAAGCAGGGTTTAAACCGGCAGTCTCAACTGTTGATAATGTACAGCATAAAACTTCTACAAACATTGTGTGCAATGTACCCACACGAAATAAACTTCTAAAATGTATCGCAAATCCAAGCTCTCCACGCTTTTCTCAATTTCAGATTGAAGCTGGAACAACTGCACTTGCAGGGGATATAATTTCCCTTATGCACCCAATAACACAAACGGCAGCTTATTTAAATGAAGTTATACCGTGTTCCTCAACATATCCAAACATTCCACGCGATTAAACATATCCCGAATTGCAGCTTCATCACCAGAGCAGCAGTGTTCTGAGCCCTCTAGCGAGCACATGTAAAATCACAGAGTTGGCAAATGTTTGTTTTTCCACCCTGTATTGCAATATAGATTGAATAAAATAAAGAAAATAGACCCTCAATTGTCAGATGATCCTCGAACGTCAATTTCCAAAGATACAGTTCAAAGGTATGCTTTAAAATAAATATCATGAACCTCATTGCCAACATTATTCTCGGTAGGAGTATACCCCTTCCTGTTTGTATACAAGTATACATATAAATTCATTATTGCCCGTTTGCATATTAACATACAGACATATCCATAATAATTCACGTATCAATGAAAATGTATTCACTTATTAAATAATATTCTACAAGTGGACTTATCGAAATGTGATGAGATATGAATATTTAATTCATTCAAAAGTACTAATAATTTTCGTGCATTGTAAAAAAGACTTCAAACCTTTTAACCTACAAAATTGTAAAACATATAGTTCTAGCATTACTACCAATAGAATAATGGTGCAGCATAAGTCACAACCGTTATTTAATAGAAAATATTATTATCATTATTATTCGCAACAACAGCATGTTAGAATATTTAATTCCACACGGTCACGAGGAACAAGCAGGGAGGCCACCGAATTGATAGCAAGGTTTAAATAAAATAAAATGGAAGCATGTGGAAGCAGTAAAAAACAAAGTATTAAAGAATACTCGACTAAAAGTGAATAATCATAAATAAATACAAAATTTAAAATATTATATGACAAAGTCACAGGGCACAAGATAACATGACTGCATGCAATTGACGGGAAATTTTATTATAAATATTAGATCAGAGTTGTTTATCGTCAGTATGTTTAATACATACATAAAAAAACTTCACAGATGATGGTAGAAAGTCTGATTATGTAATGGAACTATTATTGATACAGAAATATCTTGCCATTTTAAGTATTATAACAAATCGAACAGTTCTTTACTATCCGACAAATAATGGTGCAGAAGTTCAACTCACTAGGTCATTATAAAATAATTTTATTACACCATCAGTCATAGCTCTTTCATATCATTAAATATGAAAAATTGTATTTTTTTTCCCGCAGGGCATAAATCTAACATCATTCCTAAAAATAAAAAAAATAAATATATTCAAGGAAATAATGTCATCCCTGGAAAATAATTTTCCTAAATGACTGTCACTCACTCTGCGCTATTCCATCCAACTTCTCCCTTTGCCCTCTAATTTCAGAGTGATCGGATGCCTTTCTCCCCAGGAAACGAGCGGATCCCCACCATCTCCCTTTAACTCACCTTTTTGATGAAAGCCTCCTCTCTCGCATAACCCCCCCCCCCCCCTACGCCTACCACACTCACGTACTTACAGATCATCCGTCTTGTTCCTCGCCAACGCAGTTATGAGGTCGCGAAAACCTTTCAACTCTGAGCGTCTTAGGGGATGCAATCCCATCCTGAAGACTACACTGACCACATCAAAGAGGGTTCCGATCCTTTCTAGTGGTATCTCGGCTTCAGCTAATATTTAGATTCGATGATGGCGCCGCAAGGGAAGGAGGTTCGGGCGCAAATGCTGGAAGGGGGAGGGGGGGGAGTTCTCTTCTGTCAACTCGGTGAATTTTGTTGAGTTTTGCTGGTTTATAACAGATATTTTACATATCTATTCTAAACAGTAATCTTATCTCTTTACCGTAAAGGTCACTTTTCGTTTTGTCTTTATTTGATTCTTCTATAATATTTTGGATTTTTCCATATAATATATTTAGTTGGATATCTAGGTGCTTTATAGAATGAGAGTAATATATAATTTTCTTAGCTTCTGCGTTTTGTTACGTTTTCACTTGAACTTTTTTATTTACTTCAATTTTATTTTCTTGCGATGCACGTTTCTTAGGCGACTAAGAATTCAATCGATCACATTGATCTCCTTCACAGTTACATTCAATCCGACGTAATTCCAAACTTGTTGATTAATAAGTAAGTTTATACTATTACCAGCTCTTTTCCCTCACTAACCTCAGAGAGGTATCATCTCCACGAAACATACCATATTCCATGAGTGAGATTTAAGGCCTTTTTCAAACTACAGTTTTCCTTCCTTGGACATGATTTAATCAAGTATCCCCGCCGCATGACTTCCCATGACAGTGTGTAGATGCCCGCTCCCTAAACACCACATATGTGGTTTAATGTCCTTTTCCCTCAATATATTCTTCTTTTTGGGTGATTAATGTCTTCTCCTCACCTCATATATTTTCTGAGGCCGATTTAACACGTAGGTAATTTAACATATTTTCCCAGCATGTAAAAGATTCCTTAATAGTGGATTTAAAGCCTTCTCCGTTCTACATACCCCATTCTAACTTGTGGTTTAATGATTTCTGAATGTCATGTATCCATCTCTTTCCTTTTAGGTAATGGAATGTATTCTATCATAAACAAACGTCATTCGTTTTGATGATTTAGTGCATTCCCCCAACTACATACCTCATACCTTTGGAAGATTTAATGCTTTCTGCCAACCGCATACCACTTCCTTTTCTTGCAGGTATAATGAAAGAACATTGCGGGTCTTACTTCTCCCCCTCTCCATCCCCCGCCCAAAATATCCATTCCTTCGGGTAGATTAAATGTCATCCCGTGTGGGAGATTAATGCCCTCTCCCGAGCAAATACCTCATCTTGTGTGAATGATTCAGTGGTTTCTTTCATCCATGTACTCAATCTCCAATGGGCGATTGATGGTTTCCCTGCATCAAATACCCCTTCCCATGTGGGTGATTTAATATCATCCTCTAAACTATATACCGGATTCCCTATGGTTGTTAACTGCTCTTTCCAGCAAATACTCCTCCTTAGGTGAATGGCTAAATGCCTTTTCCTATCACATACTCCTTTCCTCTCTCGTAGATGTTTTCAACGCCTTCTTCACTCGATATACAACAGCTAACCTCACACGCAGGGTTCATGCCACCCCCCCCCCCACCCCCACCCCTTAAAGGTAAATGAGTTATCATAACTTCCTTTTCAGGTAGTAGATTGGCCAGGATACCAGCCACCTGTTGAGATACTATCGCTAGGGAGTTATTGGGTCATTTGATTGGTCAGACAGTACTACATTGGATCCCTCTCTCTGGATACGGCTTATTTTCCTTTTGCCTACACATCCACCGAATAGTAAGGCCTATTCTTTCCACTTTCTCCTCTGTCCTCATACACCAGACAACATTGAGATAACAAAATAATTCTTCGCTCAAGGGTTAACTACTCAACTACAGTGGCTACTGTCTTCTTGGTAAGGGTAGAAGAAACTCTTTAGGTATGGAAAGCAGCTCTTCTAAGACGACACCCCAAAATCAAACCATTGTTCTCTAGTCTTGGGTAGTGCCATAGCCTTTCATTGTCTTGGATAAGAGTTATCTTACTTGATGGTACACTCGGATATGCTGTTACATCTTATTTCTCTTCCTCTTGTTTTTTTTTAAGTTTTTATAGCTTTAGATTTAATCTAATGTTGTTGCAGTTCTTAAAATATTTTACTTTGATTGTTTATTACTTCTATAGTAGTTTGTTTATTCCTTTTGTTTCCTTGCCTCACTGGGCTATTTTTTCTGTAAGAGCCTTTGGGCTTAAATCATCTTGCTCTTCCAAATAGTGTTATATCTTGTAATAATAATAACAACAATAACTATGTTTAACATTTTCCCTTTCTGATCACTTCAAAATCCCCGCACCTCAAAAACCCTTCCACCGGGTAGCTTCTTGGGTTATCTAATCGAATTCAGACGACTACACTGACCACGCCAAAGGTGGTTCAGATCTTTTCAATCAAGTGGTATCTCAGCTTCAGCTAATATTTTGATTCGATGATAGCATCACCAGGGAAGAACGTTCAAGGCAGAAATATTAGATTGCCGTCCTCACGATCAATCATCTCATATTCATAGTTCTGGTTCTTTCCTTTCCGACTTTGATATGATAATTCAATTACCTTTCAGTAATTTGCTTTCCTCTCTAAATTTTTTTAATATTTGGATGATTCCAATTTAAGGTGCCATCAATATTTTGACTTTTATTTCATATATTTTACAATACTATCTAGACAGTCATAAGGTAGCTGGAATGTCTCTTAGTATGTACCCAATTCTATTAATAAGCATACAACTAATTCTTACATTAAATCATTCTGATTATTGGAGTTTCAAAATAGCGAGCTTACCCATCATTTTCAGGTATAAATTTCAACGCTTGAAGTATCTGCCTCTCCGTAAAAGATTTTGTTATCCAGTAATGTATAGGTTTAACCATTTTCACTCGGTAACTATATGTACTTCAAGGTAGACAGACAACTTTAGATATATAATCTTATGCAATACTTGGAAATCTTACATATCTGTATAAATACGCATACACACATCTATCTATCTATCTATCTATCTATCTATCTATATATATATATATATATATATATATATATATATATATATATATATATATATATATATATATATATATATATATATATATATAACACAAAGTTCATGATCACAATTATACTACTATTGTTGATTCATAAATGAACAACAACAAAATAAATGTGCATGCATATAAAGAGTATAGCTTATATTTATAACATGTATGTATGTATACATTTTATATATATATATATATATATATATATATATATATATATATATATATATATAAATATATATATATATATACACAAACATTTCATATATATATATATATATATATATATATATATATATATATATATATATATATATATATGTATGTGTGTGTGTGTTTGCGATGTATGTATATATACACGCACAGTTTAATTTAGTAGTAGTTCATCAATGAGTCAGCAGTAATAGTGTAAATGTGACAATGAATGTGTTATTTCTTTTTTCTGGAACCGCCAACTTTTAGGGGGAAATGTAAGAGTAATAACGTATATCACCGTTTTTGAGAGAGAGAGAGAGAGAGAGAGAGAGAGAGAGAGAGAGAGAGAGAGAGAGAGAGAGAGAGAGAGAGAGAGAGAGAGCATATCTGATTTCTGGGAATGGATTGTGAATTCCCGCTACGCTGATACTGATCGATTCGCCGACTTGTAATTGGGTGTTTAAGTAACCAAAGAAATAACTTAATTAGATCATTATAAACAGGTTGAGAAACTTCCCCCACTTCGTTAAGTTCAATGATAGTGGATCGCTGGTTAAAGTTGCTCATTCCCTTGCCCGAACGAACTCCAGAGATGCAAGGAATAATGGACAGTCATTATTTACGATGCATTTTCGATTCTGTTCAATTTAGTGATGCAGTTTAAAGGTTTAAAGGTCGCTCATGAATGGCAGAGGCAAGGGACAGTGACATTGCCCTAGCAAGCAGGACAATGCCCTACAGACTGACTATATTACAAATGATCAGCGCCCATGCTCCCTTTTCACACAAGCTAAGACCAAGAGGGGCCAGGTAATGGCTGCTAATGACTCAGCAGATAGCCATAAAGGCTCCCCAAACCCCCCATCTTTAGCTCACAAGGATGGTAAGATTGCAGCAACCAAAGAAACTGACGAGTTTGAGCGGAACTCGAACCCCATTCTGGCGTTCACCAGTCAGGGACGTTTCCACATCTGCCACCAGAACCCTAGTTATATTGTTTAAAAATGAATGAGTAAAATTTTTCACTATTTTGATACAATAACAGATGTATATATTTTGAAGGCTTTCTACATTACAACAACAAGAACTAAAATAATAATAATAAGTAAAAAGTGCAAACGGACATTTCACACCTCCGTCAATAAAGATTATCAACATTTTACTAAATTCTACGGACGAAGCTTTCCATTTTTTACATGTTGACCATTACTGTAACAATATCTACAATCGTCACGATCTTTATCCAGTTCACCACCAAAATATAAGGGTTCTTCTGGAGCATAATACCAACCCGTTGTTAAAATTTGGTGAAAATCCGGCAAGACTTTTTGAGGTCATCATACAAACTGACAAGCAAACAGATGAATAAATGCATGTTACTTGGGGCACATAACAACAACAACAACAACAACAACAACAACAATAATAATAATAATAATAATAATAATAATAATAATAATAATAATAATAATAATAATAATAACTGCCTGATAAAAACAGTCATTGCTCACTCACAATTAAAAATGATTATCCAGTTATACAGTGACGCTAAAATTAAAAAGGCAAAGACCTGTTAAAAAAAAAAATCGCCTCCATCCGTTTGATTAATGTGTGAACTTTTTAAAAATGATATCTAAACATTGCAATTAAGATAATCCGTCATTACAATAATTTGCATATTTGCAACTGAAATATTATATTCCAATTAAATCATACTCTTATATAAACGACGTATTTTTTTCTAGTTATTCCCAAGGTCTGTAGATATATTTTTTACACTTGAAAATATCAGCCTCAGCCAAGATTTCTTAGCAACATAAGTCATTAAAATGTTTGTAATGATGAATTTTAATAGCTATCTTTTTAACGTATGATCTACTACTTTCATTCTTTTCAATTATATGCAATGGAAAGATACAGTGATAAACCTCTTAAAAGAGTATAAGGCGAAAAAAAAATCTGTGGATAATGCATATATGCTCCACTCTCACTGTCTCTATCCGTCTATCACTCTTCAACTAAGATTTGTAGTGATTGAAGTGAAATAAAGAGAAAAGAACGTATTTCATTATTTCCTCTCCCTCTATCGTTTTGTATGGCAAGGTGTTCATTTTCGCAAATAATTAAGTCATCAAATGGATGAAATATGAAAAAAATAACTCCTAGCGGTAAACCCTATACATTATCACGATTCCTGTTAGTAAATAACCAAATAAATCATTATCAAAATTATCATTATCATTATAATGCTGTTCATATAGCTTTCACCCACCTTTATGCTGTATCACAAGATAACAATTATAGTGGTTATGCTCAGAACAATTTCTGACATGCACTGTAAATGGGGAAAAGTACTCCGTTTGCTTGGAAATACTCAATGAATGGATAGCAGTCTTTCTCTAAATAAAATATTCTACTGAGGAATACAAAAAGGAAAAAAGGAATTAGCCAACATTAATGAGAAATAAACGAATAAGAAGAGAGATGTAACTTGAAAAACAGGGTCAGGAAGTGTAGTGACGAGATTTAGAGGTCTGATTTGGGCAACAATGTTGAGGAGTACTGCTTGTTGGAGTTAACGCATATGTATGATGCTTATAGAACTCTAAAGGAAAGACACTCACAATTTCGGAATCAGTACCTTCATTTGGAGTTTCTTAATGGAATGAACCGCAATTTAAAGATGTATTGCGAGCCTTATTATGGAGTGGTCTTGCAAACAAGGTGTATTTGACTAAACGAGAAACGAAACTATGTAAAGACAGCAAGGAGAGAGAGAGAGAGAGAGAGAGAGAGAGAGAGAGAGAGAGAGAGAGAGAGAGAGGTTCAGCTATTCCTGCCCATATTCTCTTCCAACTCACTCCCTCTCTCCCTTCCTTTCTTCATCCTTCTCTCCCTTTCTCTCTTCCTCCAGCATCCCTGTGGCTTCCTCTCAGCAGAGAAGGACCAAAAGGTGTATTAGAGGCGGAATCATTTTAATAAGAAGCAAAAGGTCTCTCCTATCGACCCATCGATGGAGATCGTCCGAGCGGACAAAGGGGTAAGGAAAGAGATGGGGCCAGATATGAGAGAGAGAGAGAGAGAGAGAGAGAGAGAGAGAGAATATGCCTAATGGAGATGGGCGCATCTTCTAAGACATGACAGAAAAAAAAATTGTATCATAAAGGATTAAGTAAAATTTTTTGTGATCTGTACATTCGTTTCTAAAAGAATGTGAGATTCCAAGAATTTTTATAAAAACATTTATTTGTCCTGCGTGCGGTCACTATCTAATGCTTACATATTAACATAAAAAATATACCTACATCAGCTAGAGTGAAGAGATTAATAAAAATCAAATGCCGGTAAAGAAAACAATTATTTCAAGTATGAATTATCATACTGAAAGAAGAGAGCATGGCCGCTCATTTGATCAACATTCTATCGCTTTTATCGAAACTAAACTATTCACTATATAACGCACACACACACACGTGTATGTATATATATATATATATATATATATATATATATATATATATATATATATATATATTATATATATATATAAATGAATATTTCCCTTACATTTAACAATAAATTTTATGCGCCCTATTATAGTTAGCACTGTAGGCATTTTAAATATAGTAGAACACTACTGAGAATTAAGAAATTAGGAAAACAAGACATATGCAGGGTGACGCATACATGGGTGAGTACCAAACATCCCCGATAGGATATGGATTTAGTTTACACGGAAAAATATTCTATCACGGTCTCAATGAGGAACTAAGATTATTAGGTTGACAGAGGAGATACCACGGACTGGTTGAATACGGAAATTAAGACCAAGTTCCAAATGCCTACTCATAATAATTTAAAAGGTGAGAAATACGTTTCATAAATTTATTAAAGGTATGTGAGATGGGTACGGACAGCTCTGTTCATCTTATTTAAGGGCTATATGGCAACTCTGTTCATCTTATTTAAGGGCTATATGACAACTTTGTTCATCTTATTTAAGGGCTATATGACAACTCTGTTCATCTTATTTAAGGGCTATATGACAACTCTGTTCATCTTATTTAAGGGCTATATAAGATGATATTCATCAAAATCCTATTGGAAAAAATATGGGTTTAACTAACTTCAAAATGGGGTAGTATCTTAGAGTGGAAGAACCATGTTTACAAAGAACGAAAGAGCTGTTGTATCATTGGTCACCTGTCTCTGGATATTCTAGTCGGTGTATCCTGCAACAGGTGTATCAATGCTAATGCAAGCACGCACGCCACTTTTTGAGGGAAATAAAACCGGAGATTCCCGGTGAAACAGTAAAATAAGGGCTAAGGGGCCACGTGATTTGTAAGGTTTAGGAAAAATCTGAAGTCTGGGTTGAGTTTCATGTTGGATATTTCGGAGGAAAAACGTCTGGGGTTTTCTTACCATTTTGAAAAGAGATGGACATTTTGCAGGTCGATTTGAAGCTGGGAAATGTTGGGCCTATTCCAAAAGCGTATGGTTTTCTTGGACACCTGAACTTGACGGTATATTCTACACAAAATATTCTAACTGTTGGTATATAAGATAACTTGTAGTTGGCGTTTTCAAGTGTATTCAGCAACACGTGGATGTTTTCTAGTGTATTTGTTTTCCAATTAGTTATCATGTTAGTATTCTTCCGCAATGATAAAGCAATTAAAAACCGCCCTTTCGAAAAGAGCAACTGAGCAGGTCAAGAATCATAAATTTACATTTCATAAACAAATTACTTATATGAAGATGTCATCCCCAGATTACATTCCATGAATAGTTCATCCAATTACGCATGGTTAAAAAAAAAAAAAAACATTTTATTCAGAAAGAGTTGTATTAAAACATGAAATATATATAATATCATTAGTAATTTAATATGAATTTTCAGCTTTTCACAATCGTGAATACATTCTTGAGGAGAAAGCTTTTGATGGAATTTATCAGTATTATGAATATTATCATAATGCATATTGACAACCATATAAATATATGCAAAAGACGAAACTACGGAAAAAATTGAACTTTCTCTTCTAAAAAGATAACCATTGTTTTACGAAGAACAGTTCAAAAAGTTTCCTAATGTAGTGTGAGTGTGTAAGGCGGACTAGACTTGGCTACCAGTAGCTCTGGGAACAGACCATAGTAAGATGAATGTTACAATAGCAATGTAATTGACTTAATTAAAATACGTATAAATTTCAATTGGATTATAACTCTGAAACGTTTTTATGTATACTAGTTCTTTGCAAAATTTTATTTTTCATTATGAAAAAATGAAAAAAGGAAACGCTATCAAGACAACGAGAAGGGTAAACCAAATCATCTTATACAATCCAACTTATAGAAAAATGTAACACTGAATAACAGATCCTATGGGAGGACATTTCACAAAGGTATTTATAATAGTAAAAGGTTCCATGGAATACAACGCCGTAAAATATATAAGATATACCATTGGAAAGCAATATTTAGAAAATTATACCACATGTAATTAATGAAAATTAATCAAACAGCTTTAATTTCATATATGAAGTAAAAGACGTGATAAAAAAGGACTATCATGTAATAGATTACTTTGTAATATTAAAAAAATCCAAGACCCTCCACGAACTACCGAGTAATAACTAGATAAACTCGACGGATTTCTTGAGGGAAAAAAAAAAAAAAACCTTACCATCTGTATCTCTTTCACTGACTAATGCAAAAATTTCAGGCTTGAGTGGCAAAAAAGAATGTATTTGCACTTTCATGGGATTAAAGGGAAGACCAACATTTTCCTATATTTTTCTTTTAGAAGTAAAATGAAATAGATGACTTGTGGAAAAAGCTAAACTGAAAATTAACCAGAAAATGTGTACTTAGTCGTTATTTCACTTTAAAGTTGGGAGAGATGAAAGATTTAAGGTTTAGACCATTCTTCGTATTCATTAATTGACGATAAAAAAAAAAATTGTGCCAGTGAGATTATCAGGTATAAGTAAGTGTGTGTGTGTGTGTGTGTGTGTGTGTGTGTGTGTGTGTGTGTGTGTGTGTGTGTGTGTGTGTGTGTGTGTTAAAGACAAACCATAAGTAATCGACTCAAAACTACGAATAAAAAGTATTCGTTCATCATATAATGAAACCCGAACGGTTTCCGAGATAAAACTAAACCACATTAACATTACCCCAGAGATCCTTCATTTCAAAAGTTAATCAAACCGTTATTAACAGAAAAAAAAGTTAATTAATCTTTTAATAACTATCTCTGTCTGATGCGGGATTTTCAAGGATCCTCCAAATGCTGAAGAGTCCTGTCAATGAGAAATCCATTTTTTCATTCATGAGAAATACTTGAATGAATGGATTCTGTGTAAAAGATTTTAAAGCACCGGGAGAGAATACGGGGATAAGCGAGTGTCCTCTTCATTATATGATGTAAATCGCGCAATATTCGAAATTAATCATACCCAGGATTTGTCCAACAGTAAAATTTTGACTGCTTGGACAAGCGAGAAAATAGACAGTTGTATTCATTCTCTCCAGAAATTTAATAATTATTCGAAGATCATTTTCATTAAATTCTATATATATAAAGCAAAGATATGTCATTATACTAAGTCATTTATTATTGTTATTATTACTTAGCTAAGCTAAAATGATAGCTGAAAAAGGAGGATGCTAGAAACGCAAGGTCTCCCAGTAAAGGATATAAATAATCTAGTTATGATAAGTAATGAATAAAATCTAAAATTTTAAGATCGGCAATACCGTTAAAATAGGTCTATCCTATTCAAACTACGAAAAAAAAACGGCAACCCGTCCAGCATAAAAACATTTGCAGGAAGACCATTCCCCAATCTGGTCACATCTGAGACAAATCTCCTACAATATTATGTAGTGTTGAACCTTTTGAAGGAAAAGGCACGATTGTTAGAAATAACTGCATACCTCGCACTAAGTAGAAGGGTGGTAAAGTGTGGGAAGATCTGAATGCAAAGAATGGTCAGAATTATAAAAATCTTATACAATAGGAGCAAAGAACTAACTGAACGACGGTGCCAGAGATTACTATACAGATCAGATGCAAACAATTTAATAGACGGCAAATCTTTGTCAAACAAATCAACAGGAGAATAAATTGATTACCATACAGAACAATACTCAAAACATGGTAGAATGAAAAATAATTCATCACCGAAATTCTTGAAACACTCTTAGTGATACAATTTTTTGGCGCAATTAAAAGAAATTTTTTATAGTTTATATAGGAAATATTTATTTTAATGTCACTGTTCTTAAAATATTTTATTTTTTCCTCGTTTCCTTTCCTCACTGGGCTAGCCCTGTTGGGGCCCGTGGGCTTATAGCATCCTGCTTTATCCACTAGGGTTGTAGCTTAGCAAGTAATAACAATAATAATAATAATAATAATAATAATAATAATAATAATAATAACAACCAAGACGTATATAGCTATAGAGACATTATCAATGCATAGATGTGGATGTTGAAGCTGCTACTGTTATTGACCTACTTACAGTCACCTGAAGTATTCTCAGGGTTTAGCTTCATGCCCTACAATTTTCAGTTTGCACTAATTTTAGCTGTATCTCCATTAAGGGATTCAGCAACCATAGGTCTACAAAATGGAGATGGAATTGATGCGAAGACAGCAGAATCATCCGCATAGCCAAATAGCTTTGTTTTCTATACCAAACCATACGTATTTAACATGAATATTAATGGGATAAAAACACTACCCTGAGAACACCAGATACTACATATCTATAGTCACTATGGTGCCCATCAACAATTATTTAAAACATATTCCCTAAATATTCAATAATGATGCAAAGAAAAGACCCGCTTACATTTGTCAACATTCGAATATCATTGTATATCAGATGTTTCAAGAATTGAGAGTTTATCACATTGGATAACTTGCGAAACATTGCAATATCGTTGAAATTAAGTATTATCCAAGAATTGCAATTCTACAGTCCCAAATACCTTAATATTATTATATCAGCAATAACAATATAACACATAATTATTAGTCTAGTAATCTGGAAATCTAAAATTGTTTACCTAGTCATTACACCCGCTTTCTAAATTTATGTTTAGCTTTTGCAAAATCATGCAATCTTACGATGTAAAATAATCTAACAAGAAGGAAAGATCAATCGTTTTGAGTTATTTGTATGACATTGTAGATTCATTTAATACCTTGCCTAAATTAAGTTTATCACATCTACTCAAAACTTTTTAACATATATCAACTTAAATAACTTGCATTATGGGAAAAGCTCTTCTAAACTTAACAATTTAAACAAGATTAGTATTTCATAAATAGACACCAGTATTCGAAGTTTATATCAAGTCTTCGCCCCTTTTAGCATCAGTAACATCTAAGACACCTTAACCACATCCATGAGTTTATCACAATTAGTCATTTTCTAAACAATAGTAGTTTATTCCACATTCTAAAATACCTAAATATAGATATAACTTGCTTAGAATCCTTACTTGAAATGGCTGTTCCAAATTTTGGATTGGCTATGTTACCAAAGCTAAAAAAAAAAAAAAAAAAAATACCATTTTCCGAACTGAAAATACCTTTTTTAATTTCAAGACTTCAAAAAACTTGTCTTACAAAGTTCTAAAAGGATCTTGTTTAATAAATTCTAAAATAACTTTGTTAATTAACATAAAACGCAGGTCTTCTCCATGATGAGGCGCAATACTACACAGTATTCTAGAAGTTTTATTCCAGCTGTTACCAAGTTGTGGAATGATCTTCCTAATCGGGCAGCTGAATCAGTAGATCTTAAAAAGTTCAAAGTTGCAGCAAATGTTTTTATGTTGACCAGGCTGACATGAGTCTTTTTATAGTTTATATATGACATATCTGTTTTTGACGTTGTTAATAGTTTTTATATATGACATATCTATTTAGACTTTGTTACTGTTTTTAAAATGATTTATTGTTAATTTGTTCTTATCATTTATTTATTTCCTTATTTCCTTTCCTCACTGGGCTATTTTTTCCTATTGGAGCCCTTGGGCATATAACAACTTGCTTTTCCAACTAGGATTGTAGCTTGGCTAGTAATAATAATAATCATAATAATTCTACCGGATACGACTGTTCCGTGCATTTTGAGCGTGAGAAAGTCAAGTTATTGACAGGGAACGAGACTTTAAATGTTTTAGGACCAAGGGTCTTGAAAATGTCTCAATGCATAAATAAAAGCGAAATCAAATTCAAATCATCAGCTTGTGACATTTCTTATTATGCAAAAGGTTAAAAATTTTC
>NC_090759.1:51441658-51444158 GCF_036898095.1 Palaemon carinicauda
ATAGACATCAATTCCTCCATAGCCATCATTACAAATGAATATAGGATACTCAACTGATAGAAAAACCAAATTAAATGAGAATCGCTAATCAGGCATCTCTCCCTAGACCCGAAGATCAATGTTACTCCTCAAAAAACCCACATTTTTCTTCACTGGTTATGCCAGCCATAACAAGATTTCAGGTCTCCAACCCGCTGCTGAATCTTAAGACGCCTCCTGTTTATTATTCAAGAAATGCCTACGAGAAAGGGTATCGGTGTTCTTCCGGGGAATTTGAATGACCAGAAATTAATCCCACACTTCACAGATTTTATGAGGTCGAGAAATGTACTAGCAGCTGTGTACATTTTATTAACTAGTTTTTTTTCATAATAAGCAAAATAAATTTCAATGAGGAGGGCGTAACATTAGTGGGTGTGACGATAAGTTTAAGGGACAGGTTCTTCGAAGAAATCTTGATATGGTTGTTAGAATTTGAAATGAGTTCTGTTACTTCTTGGATACAATGTAGGAGTTTATCAAATTTTAAGAAAGAACGTACTATGCAAAAGGCAACTGGACGCAGAAATCTCATAGAACAAGAAGGAAATTTCTGTAAAAAAAAATAGTAGGGAAGTATATCAGTTCAATTTCTTTTTACGTAATATATCAGTCAAAAAAGAAAATAAATTGCAGCAAATATGTAACATAGGACACATATTGATGTACTGTCTAACTCAAAAGAATCAAATTCTCCAAGGAGATTTCATTAACCAAATTGCTATTTCTTATAATGAACGTTTAGTATAAATTGTGCAATAAGCTGTTTCCATAAAAACGTTTCAACAAATTTTGACAAGAGCTGCAAGCTAATAAAAAAAAAATAGCCAAACTTATAATTCTCACCTCAAACACACTAGTCAATACATACGTACATACATATATGGAAGTGTGAAATTCATAGAAAAATCGTACGGTCCAAGATTATTGCATATGTTTAGGCAGAAGTGGAGTACCAGCATTTCTTCGGGTCGGGAAAAAGGTGTGAGGCTTCCAACGTTCCAACGTTACCCCTTAAAAAAATAACTCTCTCTCTCTCTCTCTCTCTCTCTCTCTCTCTCTCTCTCTCTCTCTCTCTCTCTCTCTCTCTCTCTCTCTCTCTCTCTCTCTCTCTACATACATATATATATATATATATATATATATATATATATATATATATATATATATATATATATATATATACACACACACACATATATATATATATACATATACATTATATATATATATATATATATATATATATATATATATATAAATTAGCTGAAAACGTCTCCTATCCTATGAGAATAAGATGAGTCCACCACTTTAGAATGAAATTTTGGAAAAGCGAATAACAGACTCCCTTACCCTAATTTCCCAGAGGTTTTGGGAATTTAAGTTCTAAAACTCTGCGTCGATTTTCCCCCAAAACTTTGCGTCCCTTGAATTCTTCAACGTGTTTTATCATTTGGTTGAAAAGAGTTGAATAGATACTTAGAGCGAATTCGCACACAATGGATTAAAATGGCTGACACTCTTAAAAAGAAACTAACAGGCGAGTGTTCCCTCCAAGGTTTTAACCTCGACCAAAAAAAAAAAAGAAAGAAAAATAAAAAGAAATCATAATGTTGAGCAAGATGGCTTTGTAAAAAAAAAAAATAAAAGCAAAATACAATCTAATGAATTGACGCTGGATTCTCTCATAAACTTGAGTTTGTAAGCTTTTTTGCAGAATACGATGAAGCGACATTCCTTATATCATCATCCTACTAATTACTTGACATGAAGGCAACAAGTTAATTAGGTTATTTTATGCTGCCTTAATAGCAGTCCAAATGCAACACATTAATTAGGTTACTTTATGTTGCCTTGATAGCAGTCCACAGATAATTAGGTTATTTATACTGCATTAATAGCAGTCCAAATGCAACAAGTTAATTAGGTTACTTTATGTTGCCTTGATAGCAGTCCAAAGACAACAAGTTAATTCGGTTATTTATGCTGCATTAATAGAAGTCCAAAGGCAGCAAGTTAATAAGGTTACTTTATGTGCCTTGATAAAAGTTCAAAGACAACAAGTTAATTCGATTATTTTCTTTAGTTGCCTTGATAACAGTCTACAGACAAGTTCATTAGGTTATTTTATGTTGCCTAAATAGCAGTCCAAAGGCAACAATTTAATTAGGTTATTTTATGTTGCCTTAATACCAGGGGCAGACTAGTTATCTCCTTTAAGGGGGAGGGGGATTCAGGAGAGAACAATGTGAACGGTAAACTAGGCCTTTGCAAATAATAAAGGTTTTTGGATACTCTTTGAAACGAAATATAAGTTTTAAACTAATAGTTAGGATGACCTAAGCCATTATCTTTATTATCATAATTATTACTAGTATTATATTTACCAACTGAATCTTGGATAAACCCTTTATAGAGGCAAATTGAAATTTTCATTATTATTATTCAGTTTAGCCCCCCA
>NC_090759.1:51451658-51459158 GCF_036898095.1 Palaemon carinicauda
AATCTGACATTCATTACGACAAGTGATTCAGAGGTAAATGCTTATCCTTTATTCATTATCTATTAATAAATTTAAATCTAAATCCAACATTTGAAAAAAAAAATTATAATTATTTGACTAATGAAATCAAATGGGATCAGCTAATAACTGCAAGGATTCATTCCAGATCCACCGGATGATGAAAATAATTTAGAAATCCTTTCTCCGTTTCTCCTGAAAAAAAAAAAAAAGATCTTCCTTACTCACAAAAGGAACCCATCTTCACCTGCTCGCCGAATGCACCCATATCCTATTCTAAAAAATAACACAACCCATTCTACTCACAAAAGAAAAACAATGCCTTATTGTTGGATAAAATAATTCTCCTGAACACTTGAATCAAAACCAACCTTATGAGAAAAGTAATTTGGAAACTGACAATCATTTTCTCAATTCCTCCCTAAACGTATATATTTTTTCTACTCGCAGAAGGAATACAATATCTTCTACTCTCAGAAGGAATACATCATCAACTATTCGCAGAAGGAATACAATATCTCCTACTCGTAGATGGAATAGAATATCTCCCACTCGCAAAAGAAATACAATATCTCCTACTCGTAGATGGAATAGAATATCTCCCACTCGCAAAAGAAATACAATATCTCCTACTCGTAGATGGAATAGAATATCTCCCACTCGCAAAAGAAATACAATATCTCCTACTCGTAGATGGAATAGAATATCTCCCACTCGCAAAAGAAATACAATATCTCCTACTCGCAAAAGGACGAGAATGTCTCCTATTCGCAGAAGGAATACAACGTCTCCTACTCGCAGATGGAATAGAATATCTCCCACTCGCAGAAGATATACAATACCTCCTACTAGCAGAAGGAATAAAAAGTCTCCTACTCACAGAAAGAATACAATATCTCCTACTCGCAGATGGAATAGAATATCTCCCACTCGTAGAGGGAACACAATATCTCTTACTCTCAGAAAGAATACATCATCATCTACTCGCAGAAGGCATAGGATATCTCCTACTCGTAGAAGGAATAAAATATCTCCTGCTAGCAGATGGAATAGAATATCTCCCACTTGCAGAAGGAATACAATATCTCCTACTCGCAGAAGGAATACAATATCTCCTACTCGCAGAAGGAATACAATATCTCCTACTCGCAGAAGGAATAGAATATCTCCCACCAGCAAAAGGAATAGAATATCTCCCACTCAAAGAAGGAATGCAATATCTCCCACTCACAAAAGGAATACAATATATCCCACTCGCAGAAGAAATACAATATATCCTACTCGCAGAGGGAATACAGTATCTCCCACGCGCAGAAGGAATACAATATCTCCTACTCGCAGAAAGAATACAATATCTCCTACTCGCAGAAGGAATACCATATCTCCTACTTGAAGAAAGAATACAATATCTCCTACTCGCAGAAGGAATACAATATCTCCCACCAGCAAAAGGAATAGAATATCTCCCACTCAAAGAAGGAATGCAATATCTCCCACTCACAAAAGGAATACAATATATCCCACTCGCAGAAGAAATACAATATATCCCACTCGCAGAGGGAATACAGTATCTCCCACTTGCAGAAAGAATACAATATCACCTACTCACAGAAAGAATACAATATCTACTACTCGCAGGAGGAATACCATATCTCCTACTCGCAGAAAGAATACAATATCTCCTACTCGCAGAAGGAATACAATATCTCCTACTCACAGAAAGAATACTATATCTCCTACTCGCAGAAGGAATACAATATCTCCTACTCGCAGAAAGAATACAATATCTTCTGCTCGTAGAAGGAATAGAGTATCTCCTACTCACAGAAGGAATACAATATCTCCTACTCGCAGAAGGAATACAATATCTCCTACACAAAGAAGAAATACAATATATCCCACTCGCAGAAAGAATACAATATCTCCTACTCGCAGAAGGAATACAATGTCTCCCACTCGCAGAAGGAATAGAATATCTCCCACTCACAGAAGGAATACAATATCTTCTACTCGCAGAAGGAATACAATATCTCCTACTCACAGAAGGAATACAATATCTCCCACTCACAGAAGGAATACAATATCTCTTACTCACAGAAGGAATACATCATCATCTACTCACAGAAGGACTACAATATCTCCTACTCGCAGAAGGAATACAATATCTCATACTCACAGAAGGAATACAATATCTCCCAATCACAGAAGGAATACAATATCTCTTACTCACAGAAGGAATACATCATCATCTACTTACAGAAGGACTACAATATCTCCTACTCGCAGAAGGAATACATCATCATCTACCCACAGAAGGAATACAATATTTCCTACTCGCAGAAGGAATACAATATCTCCTACTCACAGAAAGAATACAATATCTCCTACTCGCAAAAGGAATACAATATCTCCTACTCACAGAAAGAATACAATATCTCCCACTCGCAGAAGGAATACAATATCTCCTACTCGCAGAAGGAATACAATATCTCCTACTCGCAGAAGGAATACTGTATCTCCTACTCGCAGAAGGAATACAATATCTCCTACTCGCAGAAAGAATACAATATCTCCTACTCGCAGAAGGAATACAATATCTCCCACTCGCAGAAGGAATACAATATCTCCTACTCGCAGAAAGAATACAATATCTCCCACTCGCAGAAGGAATACAATATCTCCTACTCGCAGAAGGAATACTGTATCTCCCACTCGCAGAAGGAATATAATATCTCCTACTCGCAGAAGGAATACTGTATCTCCTACTCGCAGAAGGAATACTGTATCTCCTACTCGCAGAAGGAATACAATATTTCCTACTCGCAGAAAGAATACAATATCTCCTACTCGCAGAAGGAATACAATATCTCCCACTCGCAGAAGGAATACAATATCTCCTACTCGCAGAAGGAATACTGTATCTCCCACTCGCAGAAGGAATATAATATCTCCTACTCGCAGAAGGAATACTGTATCTCCTACTCGCAGAAGGAATACTGTATCTCCTACTCGCAGAAGGAATACAATATTTCCTACTCGCAGAAAGAATACAATATCTCCTACTCGCAGAAGGAATAAAATATCTCCTACTCGCAGAAGGAATACTGTATCTCCTACTCGCAGAAGGAATACTGTATCTCCTACTCGCAGAAGGAATACAATATCTACCACTCGCAGAAGGAATACAATATCTCCCACTCGCAGAAGGAATACAATATCTCCCACTCGCAGAAGGAATACAATATCTCCTACTCGCAGAAGGAATACAATATATTCCACTCGCAGAAGGAATACAATATCTACCACTCGCAGAAGTAATAGAATATCTCCTACTCGTAGACGGAAAACAACCTCTTCTACCAGCAGACGGAAAACAATCTCTCTTCCTAGCAGAAAGAACACACTCCCCTAATGTTGAGAATGAGAATTTTCCCCTTCCACAGAGAAGGGAAGGAACCACCACATTAGCGTCCGAAGGAGACCTCCCTGGCCTTAACCGGCATCATCTCCTGAAGATTGGAGAGAGCACGTTCCACCGTCGATCTCTGACAAGGTCCAAACCTGGATCCTTAAATCTTTTAGCTATTTTAGGAGAAAAAGAAGAATAAAGAATTTTGGGAGGTTATCTTTTGTTCTTTATAAATACAATTATATCAATTATATCAATTATTATTATTATTATTATTATTATTATTATTATTATTACTTGCTAAGCTACAACCCTAGTTGGAAAAGTAGGATGCTATAAGCCCTAGGACTCCAACAGGGAAAATAGTCCGGTGAGGAAGGAAAAAATGGAAACTACGAAAAAGTAATTAACAATTAAAATAAGATATCTTAAGAACAGTAACAATATTAAAGTCTAAAAAGTTTAGTAATTTCCAATTCCACATGATCACGGATGATATCAAGGTTTTAATAAAACTGTGGAGAATCTATGTCAACTAAAGTAAGTGCGAGATGCTGCACAAATAGGTTCAAGATCATAACTTTCATAAAGTATCTGAGGTTTCGAGAAAAATTGTGAGTAATAATTTCTTGTTTGATACATACAGATGTGGTCCACTTACAAAAGTATAAGATCACAATATACAGTATACAACATTTCCTAAATACACATATATTACAATTACCAAGTTAAAACTGATTTTGGTATATAAGTAGCAGCTGCACCATTCGTGTGATATATTGTCGTTATTTTCATTATTATTATGTTTATGAGATTTCAAACTATTTTTATTGTTATTTATAATTATCCTATTTATAAAGAACAAACTTATAGCTATTCAAAAACGAGAGAACATAGAGAGCCATGCATAAAACTTCTCAAAACAGATAAATTCAACTCATATAGATGAAAATCAAAATCACATTATGCAAAATAAATTCACTTGTGCAAAATCTTAAAAAAAAAAAAAAATGGTAAAAATTTCACTATCCCTTAACAAAACTCAACATGTTAACGATTCCGATATCAACAGTAAATGCAATGGCATACTCATAAGAGTCAACACATCTTTGATAACTGTAACAAGTGGGGTTCATACTTGGTATTTTCAAAATATTAAGCAAATATACCTTAAAGGCTTTAAAGGTTACTCATGAATGGCCAAGGCAAGGGACAGTGACGATGCCCTGCAGCCTTAACAGGACAATGCCATAGAGACTGACCATATATACATATGATCAGCGACCAAGCTGGGACCAGGGAGGGCCAGGCAATGGCTGCTGATGACTCAGCAGATAGACCTAAAGTCTCCTCCAAACAGGATGGTGAGGTTGGAGACACTAAAAGAAACTATCGAGCTTGAGAGGGTCTCGAACCCTAGTCCAGCAGGTCATCATTAACACTGAAGAATTTATCAAAAATACCTCTACGCTATTCATATCTAGTACACTATACTTACATAAATAATCCGAAGTTACTATACATATCAAAACCTCCTAAAACAGAGAGAGAGAGAGAGAGAGAGAGAGAGAGAGAGAGAGAGAGAGAGAGAGAGAGAGAGAGAGAGAGAGAGAGATGGGTGGTTAATTTTGAGTATATATCAAAATCTGACCGTATTTAACCAGAGTAACACAATTTGAATGAAAACTGGCAAGGACAAACTAACCCACCAAAGGCAACATTTGGTACATGAAAGGGATATACCTTCTCATAACAATGAAAAGCATCATAGTATGAATGAAACTCACATTGATCTAAAATAACAAGAGATCAAAAGAGAAGATGAAGCAAAGTTAATGAACAAACATTAAATAGGTAAGAATAACCTAACACAGATAAGAAAAGAACGTCAAGGCATTTAGGCTTAGCTCAAAATGATGATGATAAACCGAATGAATAAAAAAACTATCCTATGAAATCACAGTCTGAGGAATTGAAAATAACTATTCAAAATATAAGGATTCCAAAATACATCAAATAATGGGAAGCCGAACAATTTCCTTGAAACCCCGAGGTTATAGCTTGCTTTATCGTTACTAGGAAATGTTTATGATGCTCTCGTTTATGTAATCAAAATCACCTCTTAAATGAGTTTATAGTCGTTCATAACCCAATGAAAAAGGGCGTTATACGGGATCATACTGTAAAAATAATTAGATAGTTACGGGAAATATTTGTCTTTATGTTCATGAGATCTTAAATAATCAAAATGATTTGATTCAGAAATAATCCAGAGATGAAATTCTAGCTTTCTAGTTAGGTTCCCCAGTTTGTAAGAATATATCTAAAAGTTCTAAATTGTGTACTTCTTTTAAACCGTATTACTCGTATAGGTAAGTGCTTTGGAAACGTTTAATCTGTGGAAAAACATTATTTCAGTTATTTTTCACTATAGTAACAAATGCATTAAAAGATTAAACTAAGTAATAACCATTTAACATTATATTTGGGTCTCGGAAACGAGAGCGATACCGGACATTGAATCGAATTTTTATAACTCCGTTATTCTTTGAGGAACGATGTCGCAGAGCGTTTTTTTTTTTTCTCTCTTTCTTCGTCCACGAATGCCGCTTTAATTATAAAAGAAAGAGGTACAATATCGCTACTTGCTTATCAGAAGGTAAAGACAGTACACAGACCGGAGAGTCGCTAGAATTTCTGTGGGCATTTTTCCTGGTTAGTAGGGTGCGTTACCAACAGATGGCGCTGACCAGTTGAGGCTTTTATTTACATCATGAATCAACACACCAGAAATAGCATGTTTAATATGAATTAAGTTTGTCACTACTGTACTGCTGAATAATGATGAAAACTCATGACATATATGATTAAAGAAAATGTGTATATTGTATGAAAGCAATACGTGCTACAGCCAAAGGCTTAAATTAAAAAATAGCTGCGATACGTCTGTTAGTCTTTTCAGTGAAATGGACGCGTTTCAATAGATGGCGCTGATCTGAGAGCTAATGCGCACAGGTTTTTTGGAGATGACCTTTCCTGTCTTCCCTTTACTGTCTTTGATTAAATGGGGCGGAATTATTACCGCATGAAATCATATTATTTCAGTGACTACCTAGTGACAAATGGAGAGTTACACAATGATCATACCAGAGTTTAAAGGAAGTTAAACAAAGTAAGATATATTACTTGGAAATTATTTTCCCCAAGTATTTGACTTTTCAGATCACCACAAACATGCCCAGTCGACGACACCAATAAAAACCAAACGCACTGCTTGACGTTAACCATGCATGTGTTAACTCATCACGTCCTAAAAATATCGCGAACAGATCATGGTTCAGTGCCTGCCGAAAGCATAGCATGTATCCCCAGAGCTATAAATAAAAGGCCTGTGATATGTGAACCCGAGCTTCCCCTTCTGAAGTGGCGTAAATCAATGAAAGATTATAAATACTTCCAAGCGAAGGTGATGATGTGATTTTACAAGGATAAAGCAAGGGAAGGGGAATAAGTAAGAGGCCGAGAATTGAGGGAGGGAAGGAAGACGAAAGCTCAGGAGGATATTTCGCAAAAAGGAGACTGCACAAGAGGGTGCGTCAGATATTGTAAGGATAGGAGTAAAGGAGGGAAGGAGAAAAAGAAGGGGAGGGAGATAAAGTGAGGGAAAAGAGAAACGTGAGAAGACAAAAAAGTAAGGATAAATTCTAGGAAAAGTATTCCGAAAGGATGGGATGCGTAGGGAGAGTCCTGGGAAGCATAAAGTGAGGAAGTTTAGGAGGGAGAGGCAGGTTTAGAGAGAGAGAGGAGAAGGGAGGAGAAAGGTCAGGAAGATTTCTCCAAAGAAGGGGTTGTGAGAGAAAGGTTCCTGGGAAGCAGCAGCGGCACCATAAGAGGAAAATGAAGGAAGGAAAGTAGGAGGCGCCATTTTCATAGATATTTCGCAGATGCTGCCAGGTGAATATTGTTTAGTTTTCTTTAATTATCCTCTACCTTAATCTTTACTAATACTTTCTTTTTATTAAACTCAATATATTTTTTAATATTAAGGAAAATATTTTCGTTTATTATAGGTG
>NC_090759.1:51461658-51464158 GCF_036898095.1 Palaemon carinicauda
GAGAAGATTCAACCGTTTCCACCCCCTCACCCTTTCCTAACTACAACCCCTCTCACCAGGGTATGACTACTCCCTCTCTCCCATACCCGAGTGATGGGAAGAGGCCGAGTAGCTATAAGTCTGCGTTGAGCGTGACCGAAAAAATATAGAACTATATATTGCTCTTTATTATACAGGGGAGACATATACATAAACACATACACATACATAAGGACATCGTGTTAAGTTCTGTTATTACAAATGATCAAGAAAGACGTTCAAAGAAATGTCCTCTCCTAATTACTATTTTAAATTAATTCTATTAGATTACACTAAATGACTAAAAACTTATATCTAATAGAAAGTCCGCTGCCTTTTGGTGCAGATATAATTACCAGCGTTTTACTGTTTCGGTACTTTTTTCTTTTAATTTTGCACTACGTCAAGTACAGATTGTGAAAGATTAAAGCAACTTAATGAGTCAAAGTTGAACAAGACTGATGAGCCTAAGTTACCCTTAAAGAAGCTTAATGAGAGAAAGTTAAGTAAGGACAAAACACATTTATAACCGCTTAATGAGAGTGACCCCCGGAGGACCTGAAGACTTCTTTCGAAAATGGGATTCGAAGAACTTATTCCAAAAATTAAAAATTATCAAAGCAAACAGGAAAATTAAATAATTTAAAAGAAAAATCATAAAACATATAGTCAAATTTAAAGTTTTTCCGTCACAATATGAATTTTAATAAAATTGATATAAACGGTAACGTGCATCGTGTAATTACATTATAAGCAATAAAAAACACAATCTATAAAATGAAAGATATCACCGATTAATACAATTTATCACTGGATGTACGAAATATAAATATTGCCCTCTAGAGAGTAACTCAACAAATTTATATCTTACCGGGTCAAAAAAAAAATGTACAAAACAAGCGATATTGAGATTTCATTGTAATTTATATATATACATACATACACACACACATACACACACACACACACACACACACACACACATATATATATATATATATATATATATATATGTGTGTGTGTGTGTGTGTGTGTCTTGTGAAAGTGGCCGATAGGTCCTTAATTATTATTATTATTATTATTATTATTATTATTATTATTATTATTATTATTATTATTATTATTATTATTATTAAGCTACAGACCTAGTTGGAAAAGCAGATGCTATAAGCCCAGGGGCCCCAACAGGGAATATAGCCCAGTAAGGAAAGGAAACAAGGTAAAATAAAATATTTTAAGAAAGGTAACATTAAAATATATTTCCTATATAAACTATATATACTTTACCAAAACAAGCGGAAGAGATATTAGATAGAATAGTGTGTCCAAGTGTACCCTCAAGCAGGAGAATTCAAACACATGACAGTGGAAGACCATGGTACAGAGGCTATGGCACTACCCAAGACTAGAGAACAATGGTTTGATTTTGGAGTGTCCTTCTCCTAGAAGAGTTACTTACCATAACTAAAGTGTCTCTTCTACCCTAACCAGAATGAAAGTAGCCATTGAACAATTACAGTGCAATAGTTAACCCCTTGGGTGAAGAAAAATTGTATGGTAATGTCAGTGTTGTCAGGTGTATGAAGACAGGAGAATCTGTAGAGAATAGGCCAGACTATTCGTTGTATGTGTAGGCTAAGGGAAAGAAACGTAACCAGAGAGAAGGTTCCAATGTAGTACTTCGGGCCATTCAAAGAACCCCAAAACTCTCTAGTGGTAGTATCTCAATGGGCGGCTGGTGACCTGGCCAACCTACTACCTTTAATACATTGTTCTCAATTGACAAATTTTAAATTATTATAAAAAAAATACAAAATAATAAAACAAGTATTGCACATTTTAATCCCAATTTTCACTTGGTACTCGTTACCTTCAATAGCTGAATTAAATGTTATTTACAGCGTTCTGTGTCATTATCGTCATAATGCGTGTGTATCCGGGAAACGAGAAACGCCGTTGTTTTAAACGGAAAATGCAAACGACGAACAATACCAGACTAATAAAAATATTTAAATATATTTCCTTTGTCAAAAGAGTAAATTTATATTGCTATAATGATATGTTTTAAAAAGCCACTGCAAACATTACAACACCAACGACACAAACATCAACTACAATAATGATAAAAGTTTGGTTTTAGTTACAGAAACAAAATCCGGTCCCAATAAACTATCCTTTCAAATTTCTATATAAATGTTTGGAAATAAGAAATATTTCAATTCCTTTGTTGTCTAATTCTTGGGATCAGATATTTTAACTGAAATAAGATTGTTTTCACATAGAAAAAACTGTATCTAGTTAAGGTGTAACGTACATTTCAATTCTAATGAACAGTATTGTTATAGATTATATTTTCTCCTAAAAAAAAAAATAAAAAACACTATCCGTAGCAAGCAAATGAACCGGGTTGTTCAGATTACGTTGAGCGTGTTTCAACGTCCAAATTCAATTCATGAAAATCTACATAGTTTACTAATCCTGG
>NC_090759.1:51469158-51481658 GCF_036898095.1 Palaemon carinicauda
TATAACAACATTAATCATTGATATTGGTCTTCCTATGTATCCCCCTCTAATATGGGAACTGGAATTTTCTAAGCTTAAAGAGGCTTCTCGCTCTATTATTAATGATCACTTTTCGAATTCAATGAGTAAGTTTCTTTTTGATAAATCACAAGTAGTAAATGACCTTTCAAGATATTGCAAGCTGACACTGGCCTCCTCATCTTTTTTGTAATGCGTAAATAACTCATAGGCTAAGAACCAAGGGTACAGGCGACATCCTTTTTCCTGCTTGGACAAAGTTTTATTTTGCACAATACAAATGAGCTCTTGCTCAACCATAAGACGGCAAATGACTACAGCCTAAATGATAAGCCTTACAGGCATCTGCTTAATTTCTTGGAGTAAATGACCTCCCTTAACTATTTATGCCCTACCGTATATAATTTCATTCTACATAATGCATAAAAATAAGTATCCTCCTCATCATTCTTCAAAGACCCATCTTATTATGCAAGACTACTACAAGTTCTTACTCAATTCTATTTTAGTTTCCTTAGATCTGTATAATGAAAATATTATGACGAAGTAAATGAATTGCGGAATCTTATTACAAAATATTAATTCAGAAAGGTTTAAAATTCATGTACACGACATCAGATTCACGTCAAATACCTGTCATAAGAGAGAGAGAGAGAGAGAGAGGAGAGAGAGAGAGAGAGAGAGAGAGAGAGAGAGAGAGAGAGAGAGAGACAGAGAGAGAGATTACGTGTTGTTAGTCAACAAGAATTTAGCAGAAAACACTATTGACCAAAGGGGTGAGAGAAAGAATAACTGACCACCACACACAAAATCACTAAAGAGGAAGGAGAGAGAGAGAGAGAGAGAGAGAGAGAGAGAGAGAGAGAGAGAGAGAGAGAGAGAGAGAGAGAGAGTCATTAGGAGAAGGACATCCTGGTACTTAATGGCTTTCTAAACGGGGGGACATATCGATCACACACGTGTTTTCCTCGAATCTAATGATACCTGTTCAGGGAAAGGGTCAATCGGATCGGACGAAATGGAAAATAATTCTCTTTTTTCCAAATGAAAAAGTAATCTGATTAATGAAGAGGTTAACCAATGGATACCTAATCTGATATTAGGAGGATATATTTGTGTGTGTGTATATATATATGTATATATATATATATATATATATATATATATATATATATATATATATATATATATATATACATATATATATACATATATACCGTATATATGAATATAAATATATATATGTATATATATATTTATATATATATATATATATATATATATATATAGTATATATATATATATATATATTCATATACATACATATATATATTCATATACATAAATATATATATATATATATATATATATATATATATACATATATATATATATATATATATATATATATATATATATATATATATATATATATATATATATATTCACACATATATGTATATTCATATGTATATATATATATATATATATATATATATATATATATATATATATATACATATATATATATATATATATATATATATATATATATATATATATATATATATATATATATACATACATACTTTTCTAACTAGTAATTTCTAATCTGGTAAGTTCTTCAGATGCCTTCCACTCACATATATCACGTTCTTAATGGATGTATCTTGAGGAGAATAACGCCGATGAATCTCAAATATACTCAATGCCATCAATTATTCGATCTAATAACTAGGTTCCAAGACAAAATAATATCAATAATAAAAATGATAGTAATGACATCAATAATAATAATAATAATAATAATAATAATAATAATAATAATAATAATAATAATAATAATAATAATAATAATAATAATAATAATAATAATACATTATACCCTCTTTTCATAAATAAATTCAAAAGAGCCTCTACGAAATACATTTCCAGTCCTTTACCTCTAGCTAGCCCTCATTCCTTCCAGTTGCGTCTGTTTATGGTCTTTCTATGCCAGTTTATACACGCAAATGTTCTTAGCTAGTCAATCCTTCTTCTTTTCTTCCTTACCCTACTTCTTTTGCATACATATACATATACACACATGCAACATTTCATAATACACAATGTCCTTTTCAAAGTTTTCGGTTCCAATAGAACTGTAATTACTGTTCAACTAAAATCCGAGTTATTAGAATTATAAATGTTCTAACTAGTAATATCCACTACGGTAAGTTCTTAAAATTCCCTCACTCACATTGCTTATCAGGTTCTTAATGGGTTATCTTGAGAAGAAAAACATCGATGTATCCCAGAGATAATGTACTTAATGGCAGTATTTGTTTGATCTTAAAGCAAGGTTCCAAGCAAGAACAAGAACAAGAACAAGAACAAGAACAACAACAACAACAATAATAATAATAATAATTACAAGTGAGCAAGTCCTGAACGCGGACATGGTCCTCGTAGAGGACATACCTCCGCCAAGGTGACCTAGAGCGCCATATGTCCTAGAATCATGAATTGATGTGACTTCGACCTTCACATGACCTTGACCTTCACGTGACCTTCAAGTGACCTTGACCTTCACGTGACCTTGACCTTCACATGACCTTGGCTTCAAGTGACCTTGATCTTCAAATGTACTTGACCTTCACGTGACCTTGACCTTCAGGTGACCTTGACCTTCACGTGACCTTGACCTTCACGTGACCTTGACCTTCAAGTGACCTGCTTGACTTTTGACCTTCAAGTGATCTTTGTTCATTTGCCACTGATACTTAATATGACATTGATATAATGCACCAATATGACCTTGACCTTTGACCTTTATAAATTTGAACATCACCCATGGGTTGCGCCTGGACTAGGACTTCCCTGTTGGCTTATGCAAAAGTCAGTGCTTTATTTCTGTCTCTTGATATGGCCACTTATGTCATAGTGACACCAGTGACCCCTGTGACCTTGACCTTGGGGTGACCTTGACCAAAATTTAATCAGTTCTTCCATACACATTGGGGAACTACTTGGCCAAGTTTGAAGTGATTCCGTGTAGAAATGTGGCCTCTACGTTGTCCACAGACAGACAGACAAACAGAGAAACAAACAAACAAACAAACAAACAAACCGAACCGAAAACATACCCTCCTGGCGGAGGTAATAATAATAATAATAATAATAATAATAACGAGAATACACTATACCCTCTTTTCGTATATAGACTCCAGAGACCCTCTACAAAATATACTTGGAGTCCCTTACCTTTAGGGCCCCGCACCCACCCACGCAAAGCTTAGCAGTTTAAAGGGTATTATTATACACAATATATCAGAATTAATCCAAAATAGGTTTTATTCACTATCATCTATAAAGAAAGTGACTGTTCTTTATTGTTTTATTATCAATAATAATAATAATAATAATAATAATAATAATAATAATAATAATAATAATAATAACAATAATAGAAAACTTAACCATCCATTAACCCATTATATAAAAGTTTGAAAAAATGAGTACAGACAGACACTGAAAACAGAGCATTGGCCTAAGAAACTTAAATAATTCATTACTTTGAATTCCAATCGATCAAACGAGAGAGAGAGAGAGAGAGAGAGAGAGAGAGAGAGAGAGAGAGAGAGAGAGAGAGAGAGAGGAGAGAGAGAGAGAGAGAGAGAGGAGAGGGGGGGGGGGATTTTCTCCTGGATAAAAGGGCCATTAGCAGCGCCATCCAACGGGGGCATCGTAAAAGCTGTCGCCGGCCGAGTTCATTAAGAGACGTAGACGAAGGTGCAGCCGAGCCCGAAATGTCCCGGCAGTCGTTAGCTTTTTCTTAGCAAATTATTATCTCTCTCATTATCAGTTCTGATGCAGGCTGGTTATCAGATGGCAATTACCTCTTGTTATTAAACTGCATATTAGGTCTCGATATTAAACTGTAATTACCTCTTGTTATTAAATAGCAATTGTAGTCTTCTTTCATGAGAATACTTTCCATTCCTGATGTCAGATGGTTATTTAAAAGCAATTTATTATGTCATTAACAATACTCAATTATGTTTTTGAATAAATATAATCCGTTACTGTGTATTAATAAAAATAGGATTATCTTTCCTTGTATAGTATAAATTGTTTTTTCAGTAATTAACGGAGATTTTCTTTATAAGGAATTCATAATTTGTGATGTAATTGTCCCTCGTTATCAAACTGCAATTATCACCTGCAATCAAGCAGGTATTACCTGTCATTCTCAAACAACACCAATCATCCTCAGTAATGAGCAATAATCATATATCGTTAATGATTAATGATTATCAATCATTATAACGTATTAACGCATTACGAAAAGTTAATATCTTTGGTTATTAAAAAACTATTATATGACATTGATAAACTTGTTAACTTTTGCTAAGGATCGGTGATTATTATTTGTTTTAGAGATAATTATAGTGATTCTTAGGTAAACATTTCTTTCGTTCTACAAAAAGATAATTTCCCGCAATTAAACTCCCAGTTATTCAAAATTCACTTCTAGTTATTAGCTAATTGTTAGTCATATAATCATCACCTACCAGCCACAATTATAAAAAAAAAAGTTATAGAACAATGATTATGTCGATTATATTATTTCAAACAATCAAATGCAATTATATTGTCAATATCCATCTTCGTTGTTTATACTGCATATATACTTATAAAATAGCAGTTTCCAATATCACGTAACTCATTTTATAACGACATAAAATCGTTTATTCGGTATTATAAAATAACAGACCTATGATAATCAGAAAATAATTGTGTCCTATCCATCGATGTTTCATTGTAGCTATTGAGATTATATAAAAATCCTATACACCTTCTCTCATTTAACTTAACAATAATCTTATAATAAGTAACACATTCAACATCAATCAAAGGGAACATGGTGAGAAAAAATAAATAAAATTCACTATCTGGATACATCATTTTATCAAATGCAATTCTTCATGTTTTATCGAAGCTGGTATATCAATTTGATACCTTTTCTGCAGACTCTTACACATACTGGAATTCTATAAAGACAATTACATCATTACTATTTATATTGGTATGGCATTTGTTGTGAATTATAGCACTTGCAATACAAACCAAACAAGAAGCCCGTAAAAGTTCAAAAGTGAATACCCATATCAATATACTTAAAAAGAACATCAATTAAATAAAACTTTAATAGTAAGGCTCTTTGCTACCATCAGTAGTGAATAAAAAAAAAAAATACCCCGGAGAAAAGTTTGAATGAATCTATAGATAGCACTATAAAGGCTATACAGTTACAACACTGAAGAGTAGATGGAAAAAGAATAAGCATCCGTAAACACACACATACATATAGTACACACACACAAACATATATATATAATATATATATATATATATATATATATATATATATATATATATATATATATATATATATATATATAAATAAATATATACACACACGTACATACATAATACATGTGGGTGTATATGCATGTGTAAAAGCGTACAGGCGAGTGTACACACACTTCCAGGCTATTGTTTATATATATATATATATATATATATATATATATATATATTATATATATATATATATATATATATATATATACATATATACATATATATATATATATATATATATATATATATATATATATATATATATATATATATATATATATATATATATATTATAAACATTAGGTAATCGTCTCAATGAAAACCAATTTCCGTTTTTATTTCAAATCAACATAAATGTAAACAAAATAAACTAATAGAGAATCATACTTAAACAATAAACAAAATGAAAAGTTAAGAGATTCTTTATGAAATAGATTTCCTAAGTCACGTTTCCTAACTTTCGACCAATCTTAGAAAAAAACCTTACAGTCACAAAAGGGAACTTTGTGATCTGGACAATATTGAAGTGCTACACTGGAATTCAGCAACTTTTTCTACAATACGAATCCGTCTCTTCCAAAATCTGGTACGTGAAATGGTTTTCATTCATCCGGATTTTGTGGTGGGTCTCCCTTCCGTGAAAATCAAAATGGGTTTGCTGGATTAGACAAGTGGAACCGGTGGGGATTTGGACATCGTGCAATTTGTTTAATAATTCAAATTGTAGATTAGGTTTAATTATAACCAAATTTAAACAACAAAAAGCTTGCATCTTTAATCATAATTTAACATCCATCGACAGCTGAACTAAACCATGGATCTACGCAATGTAAGTATACCATTATAATTTTTTACCAATGAGAACACACAATATACTGACATACATACATACGCACACACACACACACACACACACACACATATATATATATATATATATATGGGTTAGCCAGGGCAACAGCCACCCGTTGAGATACTAATGCTAGAGAGTTACGGGGTCCTTTAACTGGCCAGACGGTATTACATTGGATCTTTCTCTCTGGTTACAGTTCTTTTCCTTTGTCTACACAGACTCCGAATAGTCTTGCATATTCTTTACAGATTCTCCTATGTCCTCATACACCTGACAACACTGGTTATCGAACAATTCTTCTTCACCCAAGGGGTTGACTACTGCACTGTAATTGTTCAGTGACTACTTTCCTCTTGGTAAGGGTAGAAGAGACTCTTTAGCTATGGTAAGCAGATTTTCTAGGAGGACACTCCAAAATCAAACCATTGTTCTCTAGTCTTGGGTAGTGCCATAGCCTCTTTACCATGGTGTTCCACTGTCTTGGGTTAGAGTTCTCTTGCTTGAGGGTACACTCAGGCACACTGTTCTATCTAGATTCTCTTCATTTTGTTTTGTAAAGTTTTTATAGTTTATATTGGAAATATTTGTTTCAATGTTTTTGCTGTTCTTAAAATATTTTACTTTTCCTTGTTCCCTTTCCTCACTGGGCTATTTTCCCTGTTGGAGCCCCTGGGCTTATAGCATCCTGCTTTTCCAACTAGGGTTGTAGCTTAGCATTTAATAATATATATATATATATATATATATATATATATATATATATATATATATATATATATATATATATATATATATATATATATATATATAGTATAGGTAAATTACGTCACAGGGCGCTTGAAGAAATACCATATTGAGAGCCATATGACGTATTTACGTCAAGTAATTACCAGACTCGTTCTCTTGCTTCTATTATCTACATATATGACAATTTTACAAATTACGTAACATTATATACCAATAAAAGACATTTAGTCCAGTATAGCTCTTACCCTGAGATTAAGCAAGTAAAACGTCAAAAAAAAAAAAAAAAAAAAAAAAAAAAAAAAATGGTCTGTGCTTTGGGTGCTAAATCATTTGCTGATAAGTTGGGGATCAAATGGTTACACACACACACACACACACACACACACACACATACACACACATACACACACACTTACATGTATGTATTAAATATCTGCGATGCAACAGTATCAATCTAGAAAAATATAAAATGAAAACGCTGTTGGTATAAAATGGACTACTTCTGTTTGTTCTTAGCTCATCCAGGTCAGAGCGCGTACTCTTGAAATCAGGGGGGTACCGAGGCAGAGAACTGCCAATACGTCACGTTCCGTGTACACTAACCATTTCTCTTCACACGATGGGTAACACACCACCTCCCAACTTGAGTGCTACAAGTTATTGGGTGCGAAATTTAGGAAGGATATGTTGGTGGGGTTTTAGCGTCTCTCTCTCTCTCTCTCTCTCTCTCTCTCTCTCTCTCTCTCTCTCTCTCTCTCTCTCTCTCTTTATATATATATACATACATATATATATATATACACATATATAACTTGTTAACCTGGTCAACAAAAAATCACTTGTAACAGAAATTATTCTAATTGAAATAGGTCCCCCCATCTCCCTCTCTCTCTCTCTCTCTCTCTCTCTCTCTCTCTCTCTCTCTCTCTCTCTCTCTCTCTCTATATATATATATATATATATATAAATGTGTGTACATATATAAATAAATACATACTTGCACACGTCTGTGAAATTGGTCCCAAAACACCGTTAGAAATAATAATAATAATAATACTAATAATAACAATAATAATTTTAATAATAATAATAATCTCAGTAACATGAAAATGAGGAATATTATTGAAAGTTTCAACATTTTTCCTATAAAAGAAATTATCAGTTCTTGTCTATACCTATTCATAATAGTTTTATATTACTTTTTATACCAATTGATCAGTCAATTGTCTTCAAGTCTACATAACTAAGCCCCAATTATCTCTAATGACGACTAACTTTTTCTCTTCAGTACAGGAAACGTTAGGGTTTTTTTTGGGGGGGTTAGTTATAAATCAGTAGAGAAAACTGACAATTTGATGTTCTATGTATTCCATTGATAGTTTTATAAATCTTTCTAGCTCCGAGCTATCTGCATCTGTGTAATTTGTGTGATATACAGTAATACCCTATATTGGTTCAATGGTGGGCAGTTCTGAAATATTAATCATATTATAGTTGGTATTTTTTGTCAATACTTCCGAATAAAAGAGTCCGTATTCATTATAAATAGGATCAAAATTTAATGCTCCTCTACTTTTCTGTAGCTTAGAATATGTCATGGAACTTAACTTACATTTAATGGTAAAGCACATAGGGTTTCCACACTTTCAATAAAGAAAACTCTTTGGGGTTTTGGCGTGGTCGAGTAAAGATTCACGTTAAAATATGCCTAAAAGAAAATAACAACAACAGTTAAAACGTATTACTGGAATTTGAATACACGAAATATTATTCTAGTATTCTAAAAATGTCCCCCCGCAAATAATATAGCATTACCAGAAAACATCATGTGGACTACGATGATTAAGAAAACAAGAAAAAGAAAAAGAAGGCAAGCAAACTTACCGGCTGTAATGTAGGCTATAAAATCTAAGTTTCAAATTAAAAGACTAAGGAAAAAAGTAATTCAAACATTACCGTCATTTGCACAAGGTAACGCCTCATTGTAACTGCTTTGCTGAACGAAGTACTGCTAAACGCATGGTGTTTTCATATAATGAATAATGGCACATTTATAATGGATAAATGAGGCAGTGAAATGTTCAATGAGATTTTAATTTTCTTTTTTATCTTAATGTTAATCTGAACGAAAATTATTGGATATGTAGAGGAAAGATAGTGGGATATGATTATGAAGTTTCTTTGCCTAATGTAACAGTAAACTTAAATTGTTTTACTAGTAGACATAATAGTCAACGGAAGTTTTACAAAATTCAATGGTAAATTGACAAAGATTCTTTGAGGTTATAAGTGTCTGATAATGGATGTTCGAATTGACTGCTTTGCTGGAGATGTACGAATATGACAACGGATGCTGAAACATGAATTATGATAATGGATGTTGGAATATACGAATTTTCTTTGAAGATATAAGAGTATGATAATGGATGTTGAAATTGACAGTTTCTTTAATTAAAAATATAAGCATATGATAATGGTTGTTAGAAATGACCTAGTTTCTTTGAAGATATGAAAGTATGGTAATGGACGATAGTTGGGCGATGGAAATCTATTTTAAAGCCTTTTATTGGTCAATAGGAGTTTTGTAATACGTGGCGGTAGTACCCCCAAAGGTCTATTGTTGGATGATGTAAAGGACTGAATTTCAAACAAGGAAATTATTTTAAGAACCAAATATATCAAGAAAGGTGAGATTTGAAATTCAACGTTCTAAAAATAAAAACTGTATAGAATTGATGTAACCACAATGTGAAAAATCAAAGAAAATTAAAAAAAAAATTCTTAAATATATTAAATTGATAGAAAGTGTGTATGAACTAATCTGTTGAGGTCATTGATGTAAAGAAAATTATTCAGGATAACGAATCATTGTTACACAAAGACAATGTCCAAAACCCCCGAAATATAAACAAAAGTATCGAATAATTAGCAAATCACAAAATCTAAAACGATAAAAACATCGAACGCAGATCGGCAATAAAAAGCGGAAAAAGGAGAGAACAAGGGGCGAAGTAATGAGACGGCGAAAAGGGTAATATTTGCACAAAGACGGTCCCTGCCAGGAGATCCACTTGCAAAAACAATCAGATACGGAAAGACGTAAAAATAATAATGAAATCATTTAACGAACAAGACCGGGGAATGGTAAATTATATGAAGATTCCAATCGGTTTGTAGTTCCCCGTCCGGTATGGAATCTCGAAGTTGAGAGAGAGAGAGAGAGAGAGAGAGAGAGAGAGAGAGAGAGAGAGAGAGAGAGAGAGAGAACTTTAGACATGCGCATGCGGAATAAAAGCTATTCGAGAAACATCTCAAAATCAAAACCAGGAGATGCGCTAATGAAAATATTATTATTATTATTATTATTATTATTATTATTATTATTATTATTATTATTATTATTATTATTATTATTATTATTATTATTATTATTATTATTATTATTATTATTATCATGCTACTATCTTAGCTGTAACCCTATTTGAAAAAGCAGGATGCTGTTGCCTTAGGGCTCCAACAAGGAAATTAGCCCAGTGAGGAAGGGAATTAAGGAAATGAACAAACTATGTAGCAGATGTAATGAGGAAAAATATATCATTATATAACCAATAACAACGTTAATATAGATTTCATATATAAACAATGGAACAGGATTTGGGTCAACTTGTTCAACATAAAATCATTTGCAGCAAGTTAGATAAATTGATAAGGTTTCAACTGCTTACAAGAACAAGTAATCCATTCTTATCTATAAGTTGATCCAAATTATAAAATATTGACATGCTACAAAGGGAACTGAGATTATTTGCAAATATAATATAAAAAAACGGGTTGACTTCTGCTAGATTACAAAGGAAATGGGGAATTTCTAGTTGAAGTTGACATTACATTTTCGAAAATCTCACGTTTAAGAAGGGCAAGGTATTTTCGCATAAGCCAGAGGTCCCGAAAAATAACTAATACTGCAGGTACATATTTTCTTAATTGCTTTGGTAAACGATGACAGAAGATCCCATGAAAAATAAGTAATACAACGATTTTATTTTATTTATTTTTCATAGATTTCAATAATTATACATTGTTTAGCATAGCACAACAAGCATCATATAAATTAATGAAAAAAATTTAAACTACTATGGATGTACGCAAACAAAATAAACTACAATTAAATATTGATTCTTTTAAATATCTATTATCTGATAGTAGCTAATTTACAGACAAAACTGTCTAAATCCTGGTAAAGAAAAAAAAATTCCATGTTTCCCTTTACTGGACTTCTCCCATTATTCAGCAAATTGGACACTAATTGATGCCACCACTCGGATGAAATGCCACATGGGACTGTATTTCGGAGTTACCCGACTCTTCTTCCCTTCACAGCAAGTAATACTTAAACTTCCTATTTGATTTGAGGCTTTTAACGTTGATTGTCCTTTTGCCGACTATTCCTGCCTCTACAACATAAATTCAATGCGAAGTGTAATTTTCAGTTGTCATCCACTTTTAAGCGAAAATCAACATGAGAGAGAGAGAGAGAGAGAGAGAGAGAGAGAGAGAGAGAGAGAGAGAGAGAGAGAGAGAGAGAGAGAGAGAGCCTTACTTTACCTTACCTTATTCTATGTTTGGGTTCCCCCAGGTCCCTCAGTTTGAGGCACCTCGTACATCCACCACAGAGTTGCTAATACATCTTCCGGTGTATTTTGCATCCTCCAGCCTTGGATGGTCTGGGATGCATCTTATGTATTTATAGAGCTTATTCTTAAACACATCTACGCTCACACCTGATATGTTTCTTAGATAAGCTGGCAGCGCATCAAATAGTCGCTGCATTATCGATGCTGGTGCGTAGTGGATTAATGTCCAGAGCGCCTTCCTTAGTTTTCCTGGTATAGTTTTTGGCACTATTAATCTGCCTCGGCTTGCTCTTTCCGATATTTTTAGCTCCATGATGTTTTCAGTAATTCCTTCTATTTGCTTCCATGCTTGTATTATCATGTAGCGTTCTCTTCTCCTTTCTAGACTGTATAGTTTTAAAAATTACAGTCTTTCCCAGTCGTCAAGGTCTTAAACTTCTTCTATTCTAGCAGTATAGGACCTTTGTACACTCTCTATTTGTGCAATATCCTTTTGGTAGTGTGGGTACCATATCACATTGCAGTACTCGAGTGTGCTACGTACATAAGTTTTGTAATGCATAATCATGTGTTCAGCTTTTCTGGTTTTAAGGTGTCTGAATAGCATTCCCATTTTTGCTTTACATTTAGCCAACAGTGTTGCTATTTGGTCGTTGCATAACATATTCCTATTTAACATTACATCAAGGTCTTTAATTGCTTCCTTGTTTGTGATTGTCTGGTTATTAGGTCCCTTGTATGCATATACCATTCCTTCTCTGTTTCCATAATTTATTGATTCGAATTTATCGGAGTTAAATACCACCCTATTTATCTCCGCCCATTCATATATTTTGTTTAGA
>NC_090759.1:51489158-51494158 GCF_036898095.1 Palaemon carinicauda
AATCCCTTCTTCCAAAGAGATTTCATCTTCAATTGCATATTCTGTTCTCAACATATGTCTTCCTATTATCGATCTTGGGCCCAGCCTTGTGTGATGTTTCATGCATTTTGTTACGCAAGCATGGCAATTCATGTGGTGTTCTGCTTATAAGGATAACGTCATAAGCATACTCTAGGTCAGCTAATTACCTGTTACCAATACAGTTCAATCCTTCTCAACCATTCCTAACTGGTCTATGCACTACAAAATACATGAGGAGGATAAACAACAGGGGACAACACATTCCCTTGGAGTACTCAGCTATTCACTGGGAATTTATTAGATAGGACTCCATTAACATTAAGTTTGCACTTGTTATGCTCATGAACAGGCTTAATCGAATTTACAAACTTTGGCCGGTGCACACTATCAAAGGCTTTTTCATAGTCCATGAATGCCATAAAAAAGGGATTTCTATATTAACCACATTGCTGTACGTGTCTAAATATTGAAATTTTAGTCAGTACAACCTCTACCTTTTCGAAATACTGCTTGTTCATCCATCAGCTTTTCATCAATTTTTCTCTTCAGTCGGTTTAGAATAAGCATGCTATATATTTTCAATACAACCGATGTCAGTGTGATGCCTCTGTAATAACTGAAATAAGCAAGAATTTTGAGAGTCACTTCATGTTCGGCCAATATCGACTCTGCAGTTATTCCATCGTATCCAGGGGCTTTCCATCTTTTGGGTTTTTTAATGATAGCTTCGACTTCAAACACACAGAATTCATTCATGGACACATCAAGGTCTTCCTCTCCTTCAGGTATATCAATCAAATTATTCCCTTCCAATCTCCTATTACTTACTTTACTAGAGTGTTCCATACAACGTTGCCTTTCTTCTTCTTCTCTTGTTATAACAGATCCATCTCTTTTTGATGGGTATATCATTCTTTTTCTTTACCCCCTAGAGATTTCATCAATAATTTTATGAGCAATTCTTACACCATAGCCACTCCATGAATTCACAGCATGTCAGACTTATCTGCTTCCCTGTATAAATATTCTCTCCAGTCACTCCTGGCTTTTCTTTTGACCATAAAATCAATACTGGAATACTTAGCATGCTCTATCCTGTAATTTTCATTACTTCCTCGAAAATTTTCAACAGTCAATTTCTGTCTTTGTCTCCTTTATATAATATCCCAAGTATCGTTTGACATCCATGGCTTTTCCCTTGTAACTGCATGTCCCAAAACTTCAATACCAACTGACAGATAAATGTTCTTATTATCACACCATTCTTCGTTAATTGTCTGTTCTTCGTCTCTTGAAGTCTCTCAGACTGCAAATCGATTCTTACATTCAATTGCAAAGGTTTCTCTGGGCTCATTTCATAGAAGCTTAGTTGTATCAACCTATGTATTCTAGCTACATTTCTGTTGGGTGGTTTCAGTTTTAATTTCAGTGCGGCAATAAGAAGCTAGTGAACACTACAAACATATGCACTTCTATAAAGTTCTCAGAGTCCCCCTTCTATCTTTATCAATGGGTATGTGATCTATATGATATTTGTAAATGCCACATGGTGAAATCCCTGTGTATTTGTGGATTTCCCTGTGCTGGAAAACAGTACCTCCAATAATAAGGTTGTTTGCTGGACAAAAACTTATAAAATGTGCTCCATTTTCCTTTGCAACCTGGCCAAGACCCTCAACCCCTATCACATTGTCTATAACTTGATTATTTCTTCCAACTTTAGCATTGAGGTCACAAATCACATTTCCATCTCTCTCTCTCAGGAATGTAAAGTCATCTAATGAATAAATAACCGGAATTTAAAATAACCAAATAATAAAAATTAAATATACATATAAATAAATAAACTAATCTTTGGAGTAATATGTAATGATTCAAATAACAACGACAAATGCACCCGATTCTAGTTCTATGCAGGACAAAGACCTCAGAAATGTTTTTATTTATGTCTGGGGTTTGCCCCGTTTTCACACCACGCTCGCCACTTTGGATTGGTGATGGTGCGTGACTTTTGTCTAATAGGTAACAGGAAACTAACTTAGTATGGGTGGACCTAACTAGTACACCTTAGCTGATCGTGGCAATACACAAACCCTTTTACCATGGGAAGGTCTCTCAACTCAGAAAAGGATTCAAATAAATATGCATACAAATAATAACAAATAAAACCTAGTTGAAAAATAAAGATGAAATGCATGGTTGAAAACTTAAGTATAAGGCAAGGAGAAGATATAGTATATTCTGCTTTTAGAAAATGTTGATTATTTGGTCACCCTCAGATTTTAATTCTAAAGTGAAACGCCTATATATAACGTTATAGATATTCAAATCCACTGAGGCAACTGAAATAAGGGTTCTAACTGGCAAAGCGATTGTCAAAGAGGCATATGAAATATATAAAGACCAAGAGTTCACAAATATTCCTTGCCTCCACTTCATGCCATAAGATTGATGATGGGGGGAAGACCCTGTTGCTAAAGTTAAAGTTAAAGAAGCTGGTCCACAAGAGAAAAAAAGGAAATACAGAACAAAGGTAAAGCAAAGGCTAAAGATAAGAGGTAACATCAAGTTATGCTGCAAAGACCATTTAGTAATTCCTGCAGAGCAATGTGAGGCGCATTGATAGCAGTACACCCTGCACGGAGAGTGATAATTTGTGTATATTTACTGCTAGAATGAATAACTAAAAATTTTTAATAGATTTCTCATTCATGATGGGTGTTCATCTTAGGCTTATCTTGAAGGAAGAAGGAATGTTAAACCGATGTAGAAGTCTACAAAAATTAAATTTTACAAAGAATTATTACTTTTATGATGTTGAAAACGTCTAAATCCTTGAAACTTCAGAAAAAATATTGAATTTTTATGTATTCATAATTCAACACTTTGAACAAAACTGATTAAAGTGAGATAAAGTTTATCTTCTAATCTAAAATGAAGTTGAGGTCTTAGTGAAATTTGTTCGGGTGTTTTCCCAAAGAAATAATGTGGAGATTTTAAATATTTTCCTTTATGATTTAGAATGAAAATTCTATATAGACTAGAAAAAATACAAGTATGGTGTAAAACTCTTGGAACTCATCGACTTCGTCATAGACTGGAAATTATAACTTTGCTTACAAATAGCTCCGTCTATTTCTAGGTAATTTGGGCAATATCTACATATAAGACTTTAATAAGAAATCCTCAGTAAATAAAAATCTCCAATTTAGTCTCTTCTTGAATAGGGAAATTAAAAAGGTAAATGGTAATAAACAAGTAAAGATTCGTAAAAGATATGTTGAAGTCTTTACTTACTAAAACCGTATCCATTTTTTATATCCTGAAAATTGAGAATGAGAAGTAGGAACTCCAGATTTGTTGCAAATGCTTTACTTTTGAACAGGTGGATACAAGTCTCTTTTCTTAGTTTATATATGACAGATCTATTTAACCTTATATATATATCTAAATATTTTATATTTTTCAATTATTACGTTTATCCTGTAGTTTATTTGTTATTTCTTTTCCTTTCCTCACTGGGCTGCTTTACCTGTTGCAACCTTTGAGCTTGTAGCATCCTGTTTTTCAACTAGTGTTGTAGCTTAGCAAGTAGTAGTAGTAGTAGCAGTAGTAGTAGTAGTAGTAGTAGTAGTAGTAGTAGTAGTAGTAGTAGTAGTAGTAGTAGTAGTAGTAGTAATAATAATACAGAATTGAGCAGGAAATTTCGTGTATTTTCATACTGATTTTGGACGCATTTACTAAAATATGAAAATAAAATAGGAATGAATTCTCACGAATGAGGAAATGTTCTTTAACGATTGTGCGGAGATGAAGTAGTGTTATATCATGTGTCACTCTTTATAAGAAAAGTGGTAAATTAAAATTCACAAGAATAAAGGGACTTTAAATTTTGGGCATTTCCTGAAAATATTCCATATGAATCTGAGATCATTTCTTGTACAATTCGAAAAGTAATGGATGAAAATAAAATGCAAAGAGAAAAGCAAATCTTCAAACATATTTTTCCATTTTCTTCTTTAATTTGGGTACCTTTGATATAGAAGAATGGAGGAAACAGAGTTGACTAAAAAAAGATCAAATCTTGGGAATAAAGGACATCATGGCAAGCTGTTACGTGCAGCTGTGGCGGCAGTCTTTCCCATCCTTCCAACGACCCCCCCCCCCCCCCCCCCCCACCCGTCACAGGAGTGGCATTCCTCTTGAGGTATACCCTTTTTTGATATTTCAATTTAACCGCTTTATGAACGTTGCTCGAGAACTAGGCTGAGATGGGTCACACCAAAAAATGTCTTCAAGAAAATGAGAACCAAGAGGGAGAGAGTAATATATATATATATATATATATATATATATATATATATATATATATATATATATATATATATATATATATATATATATATATATATATATATATACATATATACATATATACATTTATATAATATATATACAATATATGTATATATATATATATATATATATATATATATATATATATATATATATATATATATATATATATATATATATATCGTCTGTTTATGGTCTTTTTATTGCCAGTTTACACCACAAAATTTTCTTACTTTGTTAATCCATGTCTAAGCCCTTTGTCCAGCAGTGAACTAATTACTGCTGATGATGATAATGATATACAGTATATTGTCAGTTAGTAAATATATTGCAAAGCAATCAAATTTACCTTCAAAGAATGCAAATAAACCCTGTAAAACAAAAATCGTGGTAAATTCCATTTTACTGTTTGTTAAATAATGAAACGTATCATAGTGCTTTGATAAAATGTCCAATACGTGGGAGGAAGTGGCTGGCAGGCACGAAGCGACCTCATTCCACTTGACAAAAAGTAATTTTCTAACTGGCAACTGGAAGTACATTAGGCAAGGAGATTTTCGGGTTCCAGACTACTGTATAAAAAAAAAAAAAAAAAAAAAAGAGGGGGGGGGGGTGGAAACCCT